>NC_048306.1:40010387-40192273 GCF_013100865.1 Trachemys scripta elegans
GCCACAGGCAAACAGCCCAGTAGGAACGGCCACCTCTGTCCCCTTAATTAAGTTCCCGTATTTCAACCAGGTTACCAGGAGTGATATCACTCTCCTGAGGATTACACAACAAGATAAAGAACGGATGTTGCTTGAATGCCAGCAAACACCGGGACCATACGCTGCCAGGCTTTGTCAGGCAATGATACCAGATTACTTGCTGCAAGCATGGCGTGGTCAAGTGTCCTACCATGGAGGAGGGAATAAGGATGCACTGCCCAGAAACCTTCTGGCAAGGCTTTCGGAGTACCTCCAGGAGAGCTTCATGGAGATGTCCCTGGAGGATTTCCGCTCCATCCCCATACACGTTAACAGACTTTTCCAGTAGCTACAGACTTTTCCAGTAGCTGAACTGACCGCGAATGCAAAGTCAGGCAAAGTAATCATTAAAAACTGTTTGCTTTTAAAACAAGTTTTATATTTTAAAAGGTAAACTCACCTGAGGTCCCTTCCATGGGGTCAGAGTCTTGGGTACTGGCTTGGGAGGGTACTTCAGTCAGGGTGATAAAAAGATCCTGGCTGTTGGGGAGAATGGAGTGCTGTGTGCTCTCTGCAAGCTCATCCTCCTCCTCCTCCTCCTCCTCCTCTACCCCCTCGGCAGAATCCTCAGGCGTCGAGACTATCCCCGACCCAGAATCCACGAACAAAGGTGGGGTAGTGGTGGCAGCCCCCCCTAGAATTGCATGCAGCTCGGCGTAGTAGCGGCATGTCCGTGGCTCTGACCCGGAGCGACCGTTTGCCTCCTTTGTTTTTTGATAGGCTTGTCTGAGCTCCTTGACCTTCACGCGGCACTGCTCAGAGTCCCTATTGTGGCCTCTCTCCATCATGCCCTTGGAAATTTTTTCAAAAGTTTTTGCATTTCGTCTTTTAGAACGAAGTTCTGCAAGCACTGAATCCTCTCCCCATACAGCGATCAGATCCAGTACCTCCCTCACGGTCCATGCTGGTGCTCTTTTTCGATTATCAGCCTGCATGGTTACCTGTGCTGATGAGGTATCTGTGGTCACCTGTGCTCTCCACGCTGGGCAAACAGGAAATGAAGTTCAAATGTTCGCGGGGCTTTTCCTGTCTACCTGGCCAGTGCATCCGAGTTCGGATTGCTGTCCAGAGCGGTCACAATGATGCACTGTGGGATAGCTCCCGGAGGCCAATACCATCGAATTGCGGCCACACTAACCCTAATTCGAATTGCTAAAATCGATTTTGGCGCTACTCCGCTCGTTGGGGTGGAGTACAGAAATCGATTTAAAGGGCCCTTTACATCGAATTAAATGGCGTCGTTGTGTGGACGGTTACAGGGTTAATTCGAATTAAAGCTGATAAATCCGAATTAAAGTCGTAGTGTAGACCAGGCCTAAGGATTGCAATAGGCCACAGGTTCAGGATATAAACATTACCAATACCAGAGATAGCAGCTAGCAGGTGAACTATCTAGTAGGGTGGGAACATACCATTCTCCTTAAGAATAAGAACGGTAGAAGTCAATACTTACTGGTAAGAAGAGAACTGCAAAATAGCCACTTTAGGACTACAGCTGTTTGTCTCCGCCCAGTTTAAAGGACCAGCCTCAGAAAGGCATGCTGGGGAAAATGTTCCTACAAAAGGGCAACCCGGTAATCAGAAAAGTTAGCAAAGGGCAGGAAGAAAGTGGTCTAGGTAGGTTATGTGGTAGATAACAGAGTTTTTCCTGTGAGGAGTTAGTTTTGTTACTAGTCAGGAGAAAAGCCATTTGCACAGTATTTTCATACTGCTATGAAAAGAAAATGAAGACTTAACTAGAGAAGCTGAAGTGGTTGTTTGTCTTTTTTATGTGTACTATTGTAAGCTGAAGCTTCCTTTCTTCCTTCCCTTTTATTAGCTGTACTTCAGCTTCATTCTTTGATGAATAGGGCCCTACCAAATTCATGGTCCATTATGGTCAATTTCACAGTCCTAGCATTTTAAACATTTTAAATTTCATAATTTCAGCTACTTAAATCTGAAATTTCATGGTGTTGTAATTGTAGGGGTCCTGACCCAAAAAGGAGTTGTGGGTGGTGAGGTCATGGTACTGCTACCCTTACTTCTGTACTGCTGCTGGCGGTGGCGCTGCCTTCAGAGTTGGGCAGCTGGAGAGCAGCAGCTGCTTGCTGGGAGCCTAGCTCTAAAGGCAGTGCCACCACCAGCAGCAGCGCAGATGTAAAGATGGCATGGTATGGTATTGCCACCCTTACTTCTGTGCTTCTGCTGACAGGCCGCTGCCTTCAGAGCTGGGCATCCAGCCAACAGCCGCCTCTCTCCATCCACCTAGCTCTGAAGGCAGTGCAGAAGTAAGGGTAGCAATACCGTGACCCCCTGAAACTCCCACTTTGAGAAACGCTGGTCTCCCCTGTGAAATCCCTATAATATAGGGTAAAAGCACACAAAAGATCAGAATTCATGGTTAGGAGACGAGATTTCACGGTCCATGATGCATTTTTCATGGCCCTGAATTTGGTAGGGCCCTATTGATGAGGCCTGAGAGTTATGTCTCTTCACGACTTTGGCTCAGGTCTCAGCTGGTGATGCTCCTTTCCCACAATGAAACCTTTCTAACTGTTGTGAGATGCTACCAGTGTGGTGCTTCTGCTTTCTCCTGTTGATATCACTCGGCTGCGTGCATGTGTTCCCTCTGTGTGCTGCCCCAGTTCTGCGCAGATAGCTGACACAGCAAACCCGACGAGAACCCCCAATAACCACAGAGTCTAGTAAGGTACGAAGGCACCTCGGCCAGGTTTATTGCGATCTCGGACACAATTGCAGTTCCCCGTAGATTACTTAGTCTACCGGGCATACTACGAGAAAGTGCCTCTTGGCAAGGACCCGGCTCAGTGGCAGGACTTTCCACTGCCCCCATGGCCAGACAAAGACAACACCCCAGGGATACATTTTTATACACGGGTACAAACAAATTACACATCACTCCTTACGTATTAAGGTGCAACCCCCTTCACGTAGTAAGGTGCCGCCTCGCACCTTGTACATGTTGGTTCGATCAAAACAACTCTATCCATCATTTTACCCTTTTGCCCCTGTCATTGGGATGGGTCGGCCTGTTCCATATTATCTGTGGAATGTTCCGGTATAGTGTATCTCGGCACCATGTTTATACTTTAACTATGCGAAGTGAATATATATTTATGCAACATCAGCCCTTTCCTTGCCAGCTTCTGTGAGCAGGGCCTGCCTCTTGCTCACAGCTTAACTTTGCTTTATGTTAACAAAGTCTTGACCATTACTTTAGTTCAGGCCTCAGGCCTCACACTGAGCCTTTATCAGGGCCTTCGCTTACTACATTCCCCCACTTTTTGTCTTTTTAAGGGGAGGATGTTTACCCATCGTCCCGGAAAAGCATAGACTAAAGATAACCCAGTGGGCTAAACACTGTTAGGTGGTTACCTTATTTTACCATCCATACACTCATGCCCCATCCGTCTGTTTAGTCTGCACATTCCCTCGTACGACTGGCAGACAGATTTTGTTATCCAATTATTTTTTCAGTCCCTTATGATGGGCCTGGGAATGTTAGGCCTGGGACCATAGGTACGTGGGGTTTAGTAGTCTATCTGGTATTTTATCAAGGGCTTTGTGGGGACATACAAACTATGCCCAGGATATAGAATTATATGAATTGTATGTCCCCACACTAACCACCTACTGAGTGTGTCTAATAACTACTCCATTCTTCTATTAATGTTTCTGGGTCCTTCTTGCTGAGTTGCTCTGCCCATGTGCAGACACCGAGGATTCCAGCTAAACTCCATGTCTCCTCCCTGCTGTTTCTCTCCCTTTCTTTGGGCCAACCAAAATCAAATGCTGCTATATAATGCCTATAGTTAGATCACAATGGGTCTAAAAATGGTCTCCAAGGGCTGGTCTTGTGGTCTGGTATCTGTGGTGTGAGGACTTGAGAGTCTTGCTCCTCACTCCTTGGCAGAAATGAGGAGTGTTTTGGGGGCAAAACATGCTCAGCTGTATAGATGGTGGAACTGGGGAGGGGGAGGGTTCTGCTGCACCCCCTTGCATGAAGTGGTCTCCATCATATACAGGGCTTACAGTTTGCTTCAATGGCTCTCAGCACCCCCACTGTGCAAATTGTTCCAGCACCCCTGCTGAACCGGTGCAAGCAGAAGGAAATTTTGGAATCCTTAAAGCTCTTGGGAAAAAGCCATCTCCATCTAGCCTTCATCAGAAGGGAAGGAGACTCCAGAGTGCCCATATATAAACAGTATAAACTCTTTCCCAAAATCCACACAGCTTCTTCTCCCCCTTTGAATTTCTGATCCATGGCTCCTGCAGATGCCCGTCTGACGTGCACACATAATCATTGAACCTTTAAGAGCTGCCTAGTAGGAGGTCCTAGTGATACTTCTGGGGCAAATCATAAGGTGAGATTTCAAAGCTCTTGCTAAACAGCAGCATTTGCCCTGGGAGTTAATCTCAGGAATCCTCACCAATCACTTAGCAGATGAGCTATGGGATAAGTTAAATGAAGAAATCAGGACTCAAATGACTGCAGAAAAATTAAGGGAGTGAGATTAAAAGGGGAAGGAGAGAATTGGGGTACAGACAGAAATGGAGAGCAGGAAGGGCTGGGAAGACCAGCCTATACATCCCCTCTGGCTCCCTCCCCCTACCTTCTGGGGCTTCAGTTCTAGCTGCTGACCTAGAGACAGCTGAGTAGTATAACCAAATTGGAGTATGATTTCTCAGAGGGGCCTTCTTGACTCCCCTGGCTTGGATGGTGCATTTTTCTCCCCTACAGCCAAGGAAGCAGGTGGATTTCAATGCAGTGCAGAAGCAATCTATAGGTCAAAGTTTTCTGATGCTCTCCAAATTGTGTTTGATAAGGCAATGACAATAGACAAAAGTACTGTGTGGTTATTAATAGCCGGGGGCTTTGCTGCCCTCTGTGGGCAGGACAGAGCTCTTAGCCAAGGTTCCCTTTTGTGACTATCACAGGTGGATGGTGTTTGCTAACAGAATCTGGGATTTTCCTGTAACTAGCAGGTAAACAAGGCTAGCCAAGTTGGTGCTACCATCGGACAGAGAAAGAGCAGTCCTCTCTTCCCCCTAGTCTGAGACTTTTCACTGAGCTTTAGAGCTGTACCTTCTTCTCCCTAAAATTCTGTCACTTTAAACCATCAGTGGTACAAGGCTCTCTGATGCTCCATGCATGCACATGTCTCATGGGGCAAAGGCCATCGAAATGGATTTGTGGGGAGTACTGCAGGAAAGAGAGAGAGAGAGGTGAATTCCCTGAGCTGAAATTATCCTGAGCAGAAAAAGCTGCAGAGCAGTGACAGGGTGAGGCAGAAGATATGTATATAAGGGGAAAAAAGAGACAGGGAAGAGCAGAGAGAGGGAGAATGGAAGCTAGAAAGACTCAATGGGGGGCGGGGGAGAGGAGGGGCTCTACAATGACACATGCAGGGGCTCTTCAGAGGGGATCTCTCTGTCAGCAGCTGGCCGGGCTTGACAGTGCTTCCCCTTCAGAGGAATTCCCTCCGCCTTTCTGCGGCTATTGGTCCCGGTTTAGTGAGGAGCTTCTGATTGGATTTGATTTCATTTTCTCTGCATACGTGGCAGAGGTATAGGGACTAACAGTCTTCCCCCGCTTCCCCTGAGAAGGAGGATTCCTTTCTCTCTGAGTTAGTGGATGTTCCATGCTAGGAACAAGCTCACGGACAAAACCGAAGGACCCGTCTTCAAGAAAAGCCTGTCCATGTTCTCCTTCGGCTCAGCTGTTGGAGACTTTGTGAGGTGAGGGGGGGGATGCCTTCTTTGCCCAAAATATGCCGTGAAATAGATTTGAAAATTCCATCCATCCTGAGGCAATGTGTTCCAGGGCTCCTGCTGGCAGCCAAGCCCTCCCTCTGAAAATGACTCCACGTCTGATGCAGCCAGACCAGGGCAACCCCCCATCAATCTGCAAAATGGTACAAGCCCAAACTTCTAGCCCTTCTGGGGATGAATACGTACACTGCAATAAAAACACCACGGCACTGAGTCTCAGAGCCTGGGTCAGCTGACTTGGGCTCCTGGGGCTCAGGCTGCAGGGCTAAAAATAGCAGAGTAAATTTTCGGGTTTGGGCTGGAGACCCACAACCCCTTCCTGGAAAGCAGACCAGGCCTCTGCTCCCCCCAGCATTTCTATGGTACAATAATGGCCTAAAATCCTACAGCTGACATTAGTCTTACCTGAAGTGTGCTGGACTATTATTGTAGTATGCTGTGGTAGGGAGGCAGCCTACTGCACTGGATAGGGCATGAGTTTAGGACTTAGGGGACCTGGGTTCTAGTCTCTGCTGTATGACCTTAAGCAAGTCACTTCTTTTCTCTGTTGTCTGTCTTACCTGTTCAGATTGTAAACTTTCTGGGAGAATGGACTGTCTCTTACTGCATCTGAACAGCACACAGGGCACTACTCTCAGTTGGCACTTCTAGGCACTATCATAAGATGATAAGGTGATCCTACCCTATGGGTCCCTGCCCTTCTGGAAGGAGGGAGCTGACTGGTATGCAGGCCCTCTCACCAGTGTGATGAGGAAGGGCTGGGGTTCTTTCAGAGAATGAAGGGAACTCTCTAAACCAGGGATTGGCAACCTTTGCATGCAGCCTGCCAGGGAAATCTGCTGGCGGGCCAGGATGGTTTGTTTACCTGCAGCGTTCACACGTTTGGCCGATCGCAGCTCCCACTGGCCGCGGTTCGCCGTTCCAGGCCAATGGGGGCTGCAGGAAGTGGTGTGGGCGGAGGGATATGCTGGCCGTCGCTTCCTGCAACCCTAGTTCAGACCCAGATCTGAGTTTCCCCTGAAACTTGGAGGGGTTTGGACTTGGCAGTTTGGTTTTCTCCCAGCGCCAGTCAAAACTCATGTGAAACCCATCAGTATGTTACACTACACTCTCTAGGATGACCAGATAGCAAGTGTAAAAAATCAGAACAGGGGGTGGGGGGTAATAGTGCCTATATAAGTAAAAGCCCCCCAAATCAGGACTGTCCCTATAAAATCGGAACATCTGGTCACCCTAACACTCTCTTGAATTATGAACAGGTCTTGAGAGATACATACTACTTCCATTGACTACGCTGGAGCTACTCACATGAGTAAAGACTGCCGGGTTGGCCCTGGGTCACCTCCAAGGGAAACAGAGGTGGCTGCTGCTGCCTCCTTATGCCCAGAAGAGGGTTGGTATTTTCAGAGGCATGTCATGGCTCACATGGAAGCAAAGGACTCCTTGGTCATGCGGGTGGGTAGAGCTCTCAAGATACGCAGGAGGTAGGAAAAGCATACTCTGTAAAATGAGAGAGTCCCCAGTTGTGGGAAACCGAAGCCCCTGACACAAAGGACACTGAAAATGATCAGTACAGGAATTGCTTAAACTCAGGTGAGATCAATTTCTTGAGCACAAAGAATGTTTTCTGTAATGGAGACTTCCCACTTCATCATTTCTGATGGGAACAATTTGGGCCAAATTCTCCTTCGGGTTTCACTCCTGGCTTGAGGAAAGTTGCATTGATGTAAACAATCAGGTAGGCTAAAATCTTCATGGGGATCGCTGGCATCCTTTGCAGTGTCTCTGGGCCTGTGGGCTGAGCAATAACTGTCATCCCTGGTAACGAGGGCAAGGGGAGAGATACGGTGCAGCTTTCTTTCAGGGCAATGTGTCCCACTGAGATACAGCCCCTGTCCCCCAGGACCTCAAGATCTCTTTAACTGACCCAACTCACTGTACACTTCCAGCACCTGTCTGTGCTGCACAGGCATCATCAGGAGGCATGTAGGATTTCATCCACCTTTCTTAGGGGTGACACTAATCTTTAAGGCCCCAATTCAGCAATAAAGAGCTTAGTCAGTAAAGATCATCTGCTTAGGTCTCCGTGGTATCAGTGAGATGTACTTAAGTGCTTTACTGAGCTGAGGCTTGTGAAGGTTCAAATTCTGCTTGACTTATACAATCCAACGGAGTTGGCTTTGACTTTTCCGCAGCCAGATATTTCTTGGAGTCTTTAATCCTTCTCCTCTCTCAACCCCAAACCCTATCACTCCCTCTCTTTCCCAGTGATATTGTCCCGCTGCTGGTACAATACCTAGCATTTAACAATCCCAGGACCTTAAAGCATTTTATAAAGCTGTCAGCATCTTTCTTCACATTTAGAGATGAAGGAAACGGAGGCACAGAGGTGCTGGGACTTGCATGAGGTCACATGGCAAGTTAGTAACCGCTGGAAATAAAGCCCAGGTCCCCTGACTTCAGTTCAGTGGCTAAGGCATTGGACTGACCCTGCCTCCTTTATGGAGGATGGGTGGGAATTGAAAAGGAGAGCAATCTAGTACCTAACAAATTAAATGTGTGTGGCTGGCCCCCATGCAGTCTGAGCGCAGTCATATTGTTTTTCTCCCCGCAATAAGAATCATGTTTTTCTTATCAGTGGCACAAGGTAGTGGTGGTGGTGGGGTGTTTTAATCTATCCAACGTTTCCCTGATCGGCCAATTGCAAACTCTTGCCTAGTCGTCACTCGCTGCAGCATTCCACCATTGCCATAGCGACGGAGATTGTCATTCCCCCAGCGTCGTGAGGGAATGCTCCTTGATTACTAGAGACCTGGGAGAGGGGTGGGGAGCAGAGGTGCCCGTGCAGAACATATGCTGACCCCTAGCCTTGGCTCTTTCCTGGGGCTTCCAGTGCCGGCAGATGATTTATCCCACCCCTCCCTTCAAAATGTCATCACCAGTGCCTGACTTAATCAGGACACTTCAGTGTGATAAACAGCCTTCTCCCCTTCTCCTGATCCTAGCACTTCCACTGCAAATATATATATAGATGCATACAAGCTATAGTACAACTGATATATATATATATATATATATCAGGAGCCTCTATGTGTGAGGGTAGAGGGAACTGGGGATTCGAGGGGGGCAGAGGTTTCACTTTATTTTCGTTTTGACTCTGCAATGTCTTCCAGTCCCTGGGAACAGTGGGCGTGAATTCCAGACAGCTTAACAGTGCCTTGTTGGGATGGTTTCCTGCAAGGCACATTTATATAAAGGATCTGCTCTCTGGGGTGGGGTTTGTGGGAGGCATTTGGGTGGCTCTTGCATCTGCCCAAACCTCCCCCTACAAGGACTAGTTGGGGATGGAGAGATAGCAGGAGAGGGTTGGTCCCCTCCATTCCTTTCCAGCCTAGAGATGCCACTCTCAGAAGGACCATGCAAATCGGATCCAAATGCCTTCTTCCAGGGCTCCTAAATAGCTGTAGAAGGTATCTACTGTAACTTGGGGAGGACTCTGCAGACAGGTATGGAGCATGCAACAGCTGGTGCCCTGAAACTGTCCCTATCGCCCACTTGCACAAAACACACTTCTTAGCTCCCTGTACAATGAAAGAGGGCATCCTGGCTAGCTGGGGCTGGTCCAGGGCTTAAGTAGGGAACACAAAAGGAGTGACAGCTTCCCAACCTCCACCCACTTGAGACACTTAAACAAGATTCCACTCACAGGGGATTGCCCCTCTCCTTTTCTGTGTGCCTCTGTCTGTGATGAAATCACTTACAATGTTGACACTTGTGCTTCATTATACTGTAGAGTCAACACTCCATTGTGAAGAAACTTTGCACCACTCTGAGCACAGATATAGAAGGCTGTGAGGAGTGGTTCTTCTGGAAAACCGCATTCTGCATCCCCATCAAATTTATGATTCATTATCTGTGGTAGCCCTGCTATGTGCTAGGCCCTTTCCAAACACTGAAGAAAGACACTCCTGCTTTGAAGAGCTCCCAGTCTAAGGACAGGCCAAATACCTAGAGAGGGGTTAGGGGAAGGGGAACAACCATAGATAATTTATATACAAGTTAGCTCATTTCACCATAGACTGAACCATTGAAACAGGAATTTAAGAGGAACTTAAACATGGGGCTTTGCAGATCAGTTCAGGGAGATGTGTAGGGTAGGGGCTGTGTGGAAGAAAGCATGGAGGTCATTGTGCAAGAAGCTAGCAAGCAGGGGACTAAGCTGGGAGCAGTGACTGAGATCAGAGGATGGGCATGCAATGCCAAGCTGGGCTCCAGCCCAAACCTAGATGTCTACACGTCTGACAGCTCATGTCCCACAAGCCCAAGTCAGCTGATTCAAGCCAGCCAATGTGTGTTTAACTGCAGTGCAGACATACTCAATGAGTCTTAATAATTGAGGCTACTCCAGAGGATTGAGTTCTGGGAGGCAGATTCCCCCTCAGCCTACCTGTGCTTTAGTGATGTGTCCATACAGGTTTTGAAAAACCGGTTTCTTCCGCCTCCTTTGAATTCATTCCTCATTCCAGCTCCGAGTTTTGGGGACTAGGCTCTCATGAGGCCATCCTCCTTAGTGGCAGCTGCAGTTCTCTTGAGTTGAGCTCTGGTGACTGAGTGTACCCAAGATTTAGTTAAGCTAAAGCTTCTCTCAGCACTTATTTGAATGCTGAGGAGTGGGTTCCCTCTGGGCCTATTTGAGTCACTTGGATTGGATCCATTTGAGTTCTGGTAGTCAGTGTCCTCCTGGGACCATCTAAGGTAATGGGAGAATGCATCCCCCTTGAATTCTGGGAAATTGGCCTCTTGCATCATCCCTAGGTGTTCTAGTGAACAGGACCCCATGCAGCCCTTTGGAAATGCTGGTGTATCATAGAATATCAGGGTTGAAAGGGACCTCAGGAGGTCATCTAGTCCAACCCACTGCTCAAAGCAGGACCAATCCCCAGACAGATTTTTACCCCAGTTCCCTAAATGGCCCCCTCAAAGATTGAGCTCCCAATGCTGAGTTTAGCAGGCCAATGCTCAAACCACTGAGCTATCCCTTTCCCACTGTAGCACTCCTGAAGTTTGAATTGTAGTAATCCTTTCTTCACACCAGGTGAGGGGAGAAGGCAGGGAAGAAGAGTCCAGGTGACAAATATAAAATGTGCTTTTGGAGAGTGCAAGTCTTGATGGGCACTCAAGCCATTTCTTGAAAGTCTCTCATGGGTGTGAACTTGTCAGGGGATGGGTATATGACTGTGAGTAGATCAGTGTAAAAGCATTTACATGTGCATGTACAACAGGGGCAGTTCATGGGAGCTGGATGCAGGCAACAAAACTCCAGGGATCTGCAGATAAAGCTGTACTATAGCTTGTATGCATCTGAAGAGAGATTGCAGCTTTATCTGTGAGGTGATTGCAACTGATGTGTGACTGATATGAGTGCACAAGTACAATACCATACCTTTCCACTCCTTTCTTTCTCTTGCTGTTACCTCTCTTGTATGCTCTCTCCCCCCAAACCCTGCTCTGTGTCCATCCTCTTCTCTGCCCCCTCTCTCTTCCCATCCTTTTTGTGCCTCCTTTTCTCTGTGTGTGTCTGTTTAGGTGCTTCCCTCTCCACTACTCCATTCTCTGAATTCCCACTCGCATTCTCCCTCTCTGTTACACACGCACACAGACATTACATCTTGAAACGATTCTTTCAGCTCACAGGCTTGGAAGAGAGCTGCCCTGCACTGCATCAGCTCTCCCAGTCTGTTGCTAGGTAACACAGCATCAAATGGAGCCCCCCCCCAATACATATATAATGGTATATTTCCCCATGTCTCCTACAGAGAGGATGTTCCTACACCTTCTCCTAGGCCTTGGCTACACTTACCCGCTAGTTCGACAGCTGGAAATCGAACTTCTGGGTTCGACTTATCGCGTCTAGTCTGGACGCGATAAGTCGAACCCGGAAGTGCTCGCCGTCGACTGCGGTACTCCAGCTCGCCGAGAGGAGTACCGCGGAGTCGACGGGGGAGCCTGCCTGCCGCGTGTGGACCAAGGTAAGTTCGAACTAATTCGAACTAAGGTACTTCGAACTTCAGCTACGTTATTCACGTAGCTGAAGTTGCGTACCTTAGTTCGAATTAGGGGGGTAGTGTAGACCTGGCCCTACATTCAGGACGTGGCAGGCCTGAGCGACGGAGAGCTCTCCTGGCTCTGCGTTTGGAACTGGCCTTGTCCCAGAACACCACAGGGAGCAGAATGCATTGGCTCTCCATTAAATACACTGCACTCATTCTCTCTTACAAAACAACAGCTCCCAGGACCACCAAAGCCTGGCCAATCACCTTTAAGGTGAGGGGAACGTTTGGCACTTGGGAACACAGGAACTGCAGGATGCAAGTAGCTCCCACTGAAGGGAGTTCCAAATGACTTGTGACAGAGCCTATTAAAGGCACAGTTCTCCACAACAGTCACCACCATGGGCTGTTTCATCTGGCCATTGGAAAATAGAGGGGCAGGGACTAGAGCTAAGATACAAGTGGCTTGATGTTGTTTTATTTATTTTATGGTTTGGCTGAGTTGCACCTGGCTCTGTACTGTTGTGGGGAAAGTAAAGGCAGATGTAAGCCACGTTTATGCCCCTGCCCCCAGCCCTGAGGTAGCCTAGGGGCTGGCCGAGGCTCAGTTTGTAGCTAATCTAATTTACATTTCTCTGCCCCCAATCCCCAGGAGACATTCCAGCTGCCAGGGATAACAAGGGTCACACGTGGCCCTTATCTCCATCTATACTGCAGTCTGGATGGGGGTGTAATAGGGCCATTGTACTGACTCCAAACCCCACTACCCCAGGGATTCCACTTACACAAGGAGGAATCCTGAAGCACCTGGACCTGCCAGGCTTATACCTGCCCTGGAGCCTTGCAAAGCAGCTGGATTGTAATGGAGACCTTAGTCCAATAGCCAAGTATTCTAAAGCCAAAGGACCATATTCTGCTATGGTATGCTGGTGTAAATCTGGGGTATTTCTGCTGAAACCCATGGAGCTACTCCAGATTTACTCCAGTGTAACAGGGAGCTGGATTTGCCTAGTAATGTAGATCTCTGTGGTGGTTAGTTTTCATGGAACAGGGGTTTTCATATGAACCCCCATGAGTCACCCAGACCATTTTTCCCCCTTTTAATCTCACAGCTTCACATTCTATAATTGTTCTGGTGAAGGACAAGGAGACCTGGATTTAGATCCCTTTAGAAGCCATCTGATAACTCGATCATTGCTAAAGCCAGTGCCAGAAGCTCCCTCACCAAAGTCCCAGGAAGAGTGGGCAGCCAATCCTGGGTTTTGAGTTCCAATCCTCAACCCAGTAATTAATTTAACAGACTGACAGGTGTAGGGGCTAAGGATTGGTAAGTGTAGGGGTCCAATCCTACAGACCTTGCTTATCCATAACCCCTGCTGATTTACATGGGACAGCTGGATGCACGTGGCATGAGATTATCAGGCTCCGAGGCCTTCTCAGTAAATGCTGACATGACTATCAGGCATGACCAGAGCTGGTTTGCTGACTGTCAATGGGGTTGTACCCATTTGAAGAGCACTCGGCAAAGACAGAAATATCACTGTCTTCATTCCTGCTGTCCTGTTGTCATGCATAAATTCCATTTCAGGAGAGCAATCGAAAGTGAAATTCAGTACAATTATCACCCCTCTCACATGTCACTCAGCCTTTGACCTCCTGCTCAGTGGCTATCAGCCAAAGCCAGTTGCAATCATTAGAACTGGGCAAATGCCTCAGAAAAATGTAAGTGAATCATCACTCAAATAAGAGATTGAATTTGCTTAGACCATACTCACCCCTTCTGTGTTCACCCTCTTCAAATATCCTGGCATATTAGTTACTGGCAGGACTGCTCCCGGAGGCTGCGGATTTTACATACACTGTAAAGGATGACTGCAGAAAGCAAATTTCAAATGGGTCGTTTCTACACTGGAAACCTGACTCAGTGAGTTACACTCATCCAATCAGGGAAATGGAAACATACCATGTAATCTATGTGTCAATCAAAACCAAACATCAGAGCTCAAAGTGCGAGGCTTGGTACTCACAAGAAACTTCCTGTAAACAATGCACAGACCAAGACTGGTTCCAGAAAGTATTCAGCATGTAGTTCTGAATAACACATTTTTGGGACCAGTTAATCTTTGCTTCAAAAGCTGGTTCAAAGGTGGTGCTGTGGTCTGGCCAGGTGAAAAATCGCATACATAGCCTCCTTCCTGGGTCAGATCTTGGGCTGCATTAGGGCAGCTTTCTATCACTCTGCAAGCACAAAGGTGCCCTAAAGCCAGCTTACTTTAGCCTCTCCAGTGCAGGGAGGTCCTCAGCTGGTGCAAAGCTGTCATCCTAGCTCCTTCTCAGCTGGTGCAGGGGGCATGGCTGACGGGGTCCTGAAGGATGACACTCCCTGCCAGCTGCTATGATTGTCATTGTCATGGACCAGAATTCCATTTTACAAACACAACAAACAGGTGGTCCCTGCCCCAAAGAGGTTACAGTCTCTATATAACACCCCAAGGGGGCTGTTGGCAAGTGGTGTAAATTAGAGCTTGAGGCTGGGGACTGGACCAAATGATGCAGAGTGGCCCCAAGGCAGGCAAATGCTAAGCTGGTGAAAGCCATCTTTGTATCCCTCCTTTCCTGGCTGAACCAAGTGTCCCTTGGCTGCAACTGAGGCTCTGGCCCTTTCTTGTCTGGTTGCAGCCAAATCCCTTTGCCAAGCTTTAGAAGATGGTGGCTTCTACTTGCCTCCCTCCCCTGTCTTCACTTTTCTCTATTCCTCTTCCTTAAGGCTTTTCTCTAACCACTTTTGCCCCCTCTTTGTATGTCCACAGGCTCTCTCTTCTCAGTGCCTGGGGGCGTCCTTTCCCAAACTTGGGTTCTAACACTCAGCAAAAAAAACTGTATAATATATTTTAATTGCTGGGATGAAGCAGAACAATCTCTTGTTTATTGAAGTAAGAGACCAACATGGTGAATTCTCATGAGTGAAGGTCACCCCACTCAACCAATGTTTGTTTGTTCCCACGCACCTTCCATTTTGTGTAGGGACCCTTGAGTAGGTGAGCACTTCATTTCCAGCTTTGGAACAACCCCATCTCCTGTCTTACTTTGTGTGTTGTAAAGACCTGTCAGTTACTGGGCACATTCTTCAAAACTGATCTTACATTATGCCTACAGGGTGGTTGGGTGGTCTAGTAACTAGAGCTCTGCATTGGGAATCTCTACTCCTGGGTTCTATTCTTGGCGCTGCCATTAACTCACTGTGTGATCTTGGGCAAGTTATTTATACTCTCTGTGGCTCCATTTTCCCATTTCAAAACTGGGATATTGCTGCTTACACAGCCTATTGAAATGCCTTGATTTCTATGGATGAAAAGCTCTGTAGAAATGCTAATGTGACAGCCACCATCTTGGCTGATGCACTGGGGATTGAACGGGGGAACATAGAGAACTGAAAGCAGGAGCTGTTTGAACTAAAGAGCCCAGGCTCTGTAGACAGGGAGCTGTAACAGCTCATGTCTTCTATGGAGTGGCATAGAGTGGGATGTGTACTATACTTGTCAGCGTGTGACACTAATATTATTTCATAGTCTGATTTTGAAGCAAATCCCTGCAAGAACCAAGTGTTAAAAGTGAAGTAGAATTGTTTAGAGTTTCTAATATCTCATTTATGGTTAATGGAATGAGAGGTAGCAGCAGGACACTTACAGAAGCAGCAAACTACACAGCAGTAACATATCTAAACAGGCCTTGTGGCGACCCAAAAGCTTCTAGCACCAGCATCCTTCCCTTAAGTCTGGTGACTGAATGCTGGGTGCAGCCACCCCACTCTTCTAGAACCTTCCCATTCAGGTTGGATCACAGAAACCCTCTTGGAGCTACCACCTGTTGTGCCAAGACTACTTCTACCCCTGCTTTCCCTGCCAGCTCGGGGCCCCAGCACCCTGTCTTGCTGAGCCAGACACTCCCGTCTGCTCCAGCAAAGACCCAGGGTCTGAATTACTGCCCCAAAGCTGCAGGTTTACCTGAAAGCAGCTAACTGAAGTGTTCCTGCCTTTAACACTCAGATACCGAACTCCCAATGGGGTCTAAACCCAAATAAATCCGTTTTACCCTATATAAAGTTTATAAAATGTTCACCCTCTATAACACTGATAGAGAGAGATGCACAGTTGTTTGCTCCCCCAGGTATTAATACATACTCTGAGTTAATTAATAAGTAAAAAGTGATTTTATTAAATACAGAAAGTAGGATTTAAGTGGTTCCAAGTAGTAACAGACAGAACAAAGTAAGTCACCAAGCAAAATAAAATAAAATGTGCAAATCTATGTCTAATCAAACTGAATACAGATAAGATCCTCACCAGTTCCAGAATGCTCCCTTTTACAGACCAATCTCCTTTTAGCCTGGGTCCAGCAATCACTCACACCCCCGGTAGTTACTGTCCTTTGTTCCAGTCTCTTTCAAGTATCCTGGGGGGTGGAGAGGCTCCCTCTTTAGCCAGCTGCAGACAAAATGGAGGGGTCTCCCAGGGTTTTAAATAGACTTTCTTTTGTGGGTGGAGACCCCCTCCTCACCCCTATGCAAAGTCCAGCTCCAAGATGAAGTTTAGGAGTCACCTGTCCATGCAAGACTCACAGTTTTTATAGGCAGGAGCGCCGCCAGCTTTTCTGCCACCCTAGGCAGCAGAAGGTCCCGCCCCGAAATGCCACCCCCCACAGAGGCAGCGGAAGGTCCCGCCGCCGAAATACCGCCACAGTCACCGCCCCTCAAATTGTAGCACCCTAGGTGACTGCCTAGGTCGCCTAATGGGTTGCGCCGGCTCTGTTTACAGGTAGCATCCATTGTTTACATGCTACCTTGAATGTCCTCAAGTAGACTTCCTATGTGGATTGGGGCATTCCAAGATCCATTGTCCTTTAAGTGTTTCTTGATTAGGTACTTAATTTCAACATTCCTTTCTCCAGGAACTGACCAATTGTTCTACTGAGGTTATTTAGAAATCAAGCCAGTACACAGCCAACATTCATAACATTCATAACTTTGAATACAAAAATGATACATGCATACAAATAGGATTAATACATTCAGTAGATCATAACCTTTGAGATTTGTTACATGGCATCTGTAGCATAAAACACATTCTAAGCATATTTCCATAAAGCCTTATGGGCGATACCATCACAGATATTAACAAGTGGGGAGGAACACAAGGCAGAATAAGAAAAGAATGGGTTAAAGAATATCATAGTGGCGCAGCAGCATCAGTATAGTTAAAGTTGCATCACAACTTGGTTTAATGGTTGATCATTCTAAGCCCTCTAAAATTGACATGCTTAGCAGATTCTTTTGAAATGTGGTGTGCCTTGGGAAAGTTCAGGGCAGAGCTAGTGACCCAAATTTGGGGTCAGTTGAGCTAGGTGTTAGAATCATAGAATATCAGGGTTGGAAGGAACCTCAGGAGATCATATAGGCCAGGGGTCTCAAACTCAAATGACCACAAGGGCCACATGAGGACTAGCATGTTGGCCCAAGGGCCGCATTACTGACTTCTCCCCTGCCCCACCCTTGGCCCCGCCCCCACTCCACCCCTTCCATGAGGCTCCACCCCTGCCCTGCCTCTTCCCACCTCTTCACTGCCACCATTCCAACCCCTTCCCCGAAATCCCCACCCCAACTCTGTCCCCAGGGAGTACAGGAGGGGTGAGGGGTGTGGCGGGGGCTCAGCTGCAGGAGGAGTTCAGGGGCGGGCTCTGGTCCGGCGTGCACTGGGGGGCAGGGCAGGCTCCCTACCTGCCCTGCCCCTGCGCTACTCCGGGAAGTGGGGCACAAGAGTCTATGTGTTGCTGTTGCTTCAGGCACCGCCTCCAGCAGCTCCCATTGGCCGCGAATGGGGGACCGCGGCCAATGGGAGCGCTGCCAGAAGCAACAGCAATACACAGACCCATGTGCCCCCCCCTTCCCCTATGTTCCCGCCGCTTCCTCCAGCGGCGCGGGGGCAGGGCAGGGAGCTTGTCCTGCCCTGCCCCCAATGCGCATGGGGCCAGAGCCGCTCTAGGTAAATGCTGGGGAAGGGTGGGGGGCCTGCGAGAAGCTTGCGGGCCACAGAAAATAACCCCACAGGCCGTATGTTTGAGACCCCGGATCTAGGCCGACCCTCTGCTCAAAACAGGACCAACCCCCAGACAGATTTTTGCCCTACATCCCTAAATGGCCCCCTCAAGGATTGAGCTCATAACCCTGGGTTTAGCAGGCCAATGCTCAAACCACTGAGCTATCCCTTCCCCTGAGATATAAGCCCCCTACAAAAAGCTATTTTTCAAAAAGTTTCTAGGGTTTTTTTGCTCAGAGATAAGATCAAACTATCGGTGTGATGCAGGTCAAAATGATATCAGTCTTTCGAGTTTTACCCAACATAGTGCATGGCACCCACTAAATCTTTGGGAGACCTCAGCTAAGAATGATATTTAAGAACATGTACCTTTTTAGTGTGTATGTGCCAATACAGAAAAATGGCTTCAGGGTTTCCATTCCCAATATTGAATATACTTTAAAGCAGTTCTTTGAATCTGAATCATTGCTCAGATTGCCTGGAAATTTGGTGTGTCTCATTCCAAGTGGTGCAGGGTAGTGTTAGGGTGATCCAAATTTTGGATAATTTGACTGAGGGAGTTCCCAAGTTACAGGATCCTCAAAAAACAAAAAAAATGGTTTTCTTCTGCTGCCTTGTACTGTTAACCTGAAAGGTACTAATGACTGACCTGGTTGGAATTGATGGCTTTGAACTCAGCCTTCAATTAACATAAGTACAGATAAGTTAATCACAAACTGCCACCTAAGACAAAATGAGTTTTGGACTGAGTGCCTGGAGGTTGGTACAGTTTGTGATTCAGGAGCAGCAGTTTTATTTCAGAGGGAATGTATTCAAAATCTTCCGGGGGATGGGCTTAGGCATGTTAATGCTTCCTGGGAGGGGAGAGGTAATTAGGAAGTGGGGGAAGAGAGGGGAAAGGGGGTTGGGGATGCAGTGAGGGGAGGAGAGTTATGGGGATGGGTGGTATGGGAGGAGAGAGAGCCTGGGGGCTCAGTTGTAGAGTTAGGGGAATCAAGAGGTGGGACAATGCGAAGGGGGATGTGGAAGTGAGTGGGAAGGGGACTAGAGAAAAGAAGTACCTGTCAGCCACACATTCTCCCTTCCCATGGGTGCCCAGCTCTTGCCCCGCTTGGAGCATCTAAGCTCACATATATGAGCTGAGATATGGGGGGCCTTGCCCCTCTGGGAGCATATGAGGCCCTCTCACTTCCCCCCATGTGTGTGCCAGGATTTGGGGGACTGTGCCCATCCACCAGGGGTTGGACCCCCTCTTTAGTCCCTGATGTGAGCCAGGTTTGAGGATTGCCCTTTTGGGAAGGTCTCAGGTCCTTCCCTGCCCCTCATATGAATCAAGATGTGGCGAAGTCCTGCCCCTTTGGGTGGGGCGCTCAGAAATGCTCTAAAATCTGCATGCTTCTGTGGATTTTCAAGGAATGTGCTATGCCTTATGAGAGTGCAGAGTAGGGTTTGTGACCCTAATGTCAGGTCAGTTCTGGAAACATAAGCCCCAAAAAAACAGCCACTTTCCAGGAAGTTTCTAGGTGGTTTTTTTGTGTGCAGAGCTAGAGATCAAACTATGGCTGTGATGTGGGTCAAAATGTCTCAAAGTGGGTCATTTTTTACCCAAGGTAACGCATGGGTTTAGAGGACCCAAATTATGAATGGAATTTGAGAATTTGGAGTTGATCAAAACTCAACTTCTAAAACCCAGGAAATGCACAGTTAAGGTTGCTCATGCAAATTATTCCCATTGGCTACTACCAGCTCCAGAGGACAAGAGGGCAACTTTTCCCTGTTTGTCCTTTTATAGTGCTAGCTAGAATCTTGTGGGTGAAAGAGACTGGGTTGTAAAAGGAGGGGAAGAGCCTATACATTTCAGCAACTTTGGGACTGGCAGAGTAAAGTATAATAGAGCATATTGGGGCACTGATGAAAGAGGGCGGAATTAAGGCTACATGGAAAAAATTAACTTTGCATTTCCTGGCTTTTAGAACTTGAAGTTTTGCGCAACTCAGTGTTCTGGAAGAGGATGACATGCCACCAAGCAACCTTAACTTGGCATTAACATAGTTTTTTGCCACTGAATTTAGATAAATTAGTTGTAATCAAAACTGCAGGGCCTGAGAAAATTTACCCTAGGAATTAGCTGAAGAAATCTTGGAACCATTGGCGATTATCTTTGAGAACTCATGGAGAAGCGGTGAGGTCCTGAACGACTGGAGAAGGGCAAATATAGTACCAATTTTTAAAAAGGGGAACAAAGAGGACCTGGGGACTTATAGACCAATAAGGCTAATTTCAATACCTGGAAAGATACTGGAACAAATTATTAAACAATCAGTTTGTAAGCACCTAGAGGATAATAGCATAATAACCAATATAGATTTGTCAAGACCAAATCATGCTAAATTAATTTCCATCCTTGAGAGGGTTACTGACCTAATGGATAAGGGGAAGGTGTAGATGTGATATGTTTTCATTTTAGCAAGGCTTTTGACCCAGTCCCACAGAATATTCTCATAAGCAAACTAGGGACATGTGGTTTTGATTAAATTACTATAAGGTGGATGCACAACTCAAGATCACACTCAAAGGGCAGTTATCAATGGATGATTGTTAAACTAGTGGGATCCTGAAGGGGTCAGTCCTGTGTCTGGTACTACTCAATATTTTCATAAATGTCTTGGATAATGGAGTTGAGAGTATGCTTATAAAAGTTGCGAATGACACCAGATTGGAGAATTCAAAATGACCCTGACAAATTGGAGAATTATTCTGAAATCAACAAGATGAAAATCAATAAAGGCAAGTGCAAAGTACTACATTTATTAAGGAAAAATCAAATGCACAAGTGCAAAGTACTACATTTATTAAGGAAAAATCAAATGCACAAGTACAAAATGGGGAATAACTGGTTAGGTGGTAGTACCGTTGAAAAGGATCTGGGGATTATAATGACTCACAAAGTAATTGAGGGCTTGTCTACACTGGCAATTTACAGCGCTGCAACTTTCTTGCTCAAGGGTGTGAAAAAACACCCCCCTGCGCACAGCAAGTTTCAGCGCTGTAAAGCGCCGGTATATACAGTGCACCAGCACTGGAAGCTATGCCTCTCGTGGAGGTGGGTCTTTTAGAGCGCTGGACGAGCTCTCCCCAGCGCTCTGCCGTGACTACACAAGCCACGTTAAAACACTTCCATGGCAGCGCTGCCGTGGCAGCGTTTTAGCGTTGCCAGTGTAGACTAGCCCTCAGTCAACAATGTGAAGCAGTTGAAAAAAGGGGTAATATTCTGAGTGTGGGAGTGTGGTATGTAAGACACTAGAGGTAATTGTCCTGCTCTCTTCAGCACTGGTGAGGCCTCAGCTGGACTACTGTGTCCAGTTGTGGGCGCTACACATTGGGAAAGAGGTGGACAAATTGGACAGAGTCCAGAGGAGAGCAACAAAAATGATCAAAGGTTTAGAAAACCTGACCTAGGAAGAAAGGTTTAAAAAAACTGGGCCCATTTAGTCTTGAGAAAAGAAAGCTGAGGGGGGACCTGATAACAGTCTTCAGATATGCTCAGGGCTGTTATAAAGAGGATGGTGATCAATTGTTCTCCATGTCCACTGAAGGTAGGACAAGAAACAATTAGCTTAATCTCCACTCAGGGAGATTAGATAGTAGGAAAAGCTTTCCAACTATCAGGATAGTTAAGTACTGAAATAGGCTTCAAAGAGGGGATGTGGAATCCTAAAATTTTTAAGAACAGATTAGACAAAAACATTTAGCAGATAAAGTCTAGGTATACTTTTCCTCAGTGCAGGGGGCTGGACTAGATGACCTGTCAAGGTCCCTTCCAGCCCTACATTTCTATTATTTAACTGCAGTTCTATGGTGAGGAGTGAGGGCATGTATGACATTTGGGGATTCCCTGTTTCCTCCCTCTCCAGCACAAATGTGCTCAGTATACAAGTAAAAACAAGCCTTTTTCCCAGCAAATTTATCCTGGGATCTGAGAGTCAAGCTGGGATCTTCCTGGCTTAGGCAGTAAAGATGATGCACTGGGAACTGTTTAGCCATTTTGCTGATGATGGTGTGCAAGAAGGACTGGACTAGAGGTCATTCTTGGGGCTATACTGCAGGGTTAACAGGAGGAAATAGTGAAACATCTTTGTGACTAATATCAGCAGATCTGAGTGGGGTCTGATTGTCTTCCCATGCAAGTAAATCGGGAGTAACTCCACGGAAGACAGTGGAGTTATACTAGTGTAAAACTGATCTGCGTAAGGGAAGAATCAGGTCAACCAGACCTACTGAATTAGGTAGCACATGTCAGAGCCCATCCACATCATAAGCAATAAGGAGCAGGGAGGCATTTCCTGGCACCGTAGCTGTCTGGAGGGCATGAAGGCCCTTGTCCCTTCCTTGGACCTTTTACCCATCCAGTCACAATATAATGGGAAATTCCAGTCCCCAAGGGAATTACTGCTATTGCAAACCATGATCATATAAATGCAAAGAGGAAATAAAATAATTATGGTCTGTTATGTGTGAAGTTCAAATCTGAACCGTCCATTGCCACAGATCAGGAGTTTTGCCTGAAGCCAGATCCTCTAATGGTGTAAGTCAATGTTGCTCCACTGAAATCAGGAGAGCTACACTGATTTACATCAGTGGAGGCTCTGGCCCATGCTATTGGAGGGATACAAGAAGAAGGGAGGGTTTTAGTTTGGACATTCCATTAGCATTACCCATAGACGTGTATGGCTGGAAATTGCTTGGGGCCACAAGACAAATGGACAGGGCCAAAGAAATGTTGATTTTATTCAAAGCAATTTTACAAACCTATAATAAAAAGAACTGCCCTAAATACCCTAAACAAAGTGGATCCAATACTCTGTGAAGGGGCAAGGGTCAGACTAGGGCAGCCCTCTGCATGGGCATGCTGGTGCTTGGGGAAGAACAAGGGCTGCTTAAGGAAAGTACCCTGGAATTGCTCACCTCTCCTAAAGGGGCCATGGCCATGGCTGCTTGCTGAACCCTAGAAAGGGATGTGGCAGCAGCTGAGCTCCCAGGAGGTGCTGTGTTTCCCTGTAGCACAATGCATCTCAGAGCTCCCCCTACTCTAGTCTGTGCCTTAGTGGCCTAAGAACATGAGAACGGCCATACTGGGTTTGATCAATGGTCCATCTAGCCCAGTATCCTGTGTTCTGACAGTGACCAATACCAGGTGCTTCAGAGGGAATGAATAGAACAAGGCAATTATCGAGTGATCCATCCCCTGTCATCCAGTTCCAGTTTCTAGCAGAGGTTTAGAACACCCAGAGCATGGTGTTGCATCCCTGACCATCTTGGCTAATAGCCATTGATGGCCCTATCTTCCATGAATTTATCTAATTCTTTTTTGAACCCAGTTATACTTTTGGTCTTCACAATATCCCCTGGCAACGAGTTCTACAGGTTGACTGTGCGTTGTGTGAAGAAGTACTTCCTTATATTTTATATTAATAGGCAGCAGGTTTAAAACATTGGGTGACCCCGGGTTCTTATGTTATGTGAAGGGGCAAATAATACTTTCTCTGCACCAGTCATGATTTTACAGACCTCTGTTGTATCCTTCTTTAGTCATCTTTCTTCTAAACTGAACAGTCCCAGCTTTTTTAATTTCTCCTCATATGGAAGCTGTTCCATACCCCTAATCACTTTTCTTACCCTTCTCTGTACCTTTTCCAATTCTAATATATCTCTTTTGAGATGGGTTGACCAGAACTGCACATAGTGTACAAGATCTAGGTGTGCCATTGATTTATATAGTGTCATTATGATATTTTCTGTCTTATTATCTATTTCTTTCCTAATTGTTCCTAATATTCTGTTAACTTTTTTTTTGTTATTGCTGCTGCACATTGAGCAGATGTTTTCAGAGAACTATACACGGTAACTCTAAGATCTCTTTCTTGAGTGATAACAGCTACCTTAGACCTCATCATTTTGTGTGCATAGTCGGGATTATGTTTTCTAATGTGCATTACTTTGCATTTATCATCATTGAATTTCATCTGCCATTTTGTTGCCCAGTCTCCCAGTTCTGTGAGATCCCTTTGTAACTTTTTGCAGTCAGTTACTATCTTGAGTAATTTCGTATCATCTGCAAACTTTGCCACCTCACTGTTCACCCCCTTTTCCAGATATCAACTTGATCGCTCTTGTCCACATGCTTGTTGACACCCTCAAAGAATTTTATTAGATCGGTGAGGCAAGATTTCCCTTTACAAATGCTGTGTTGTCTCTTCCTCAACATAATGTGTTCATCTATGTTACTTATAATTTTGTTCTTTACTATCATTTCAACCAATTTGCCTCGTACTGAAGTTAGCCTTATCGGCCTGTAATTATCAGGATTGCCTTTGGAAACTGTTTTAAAACTTGGTGTTACACTAGTTACCCTCTAGTCATCTGATAATAGAGGCTGATTTAAGCGATAGGTTATGCACCACCGTTAGTAGGTTTGCATTTCATATCTGAGTTTCTTCAGAACTCTTGGGTGAATACCACCTGGTCTTGGTAACTTAGTATTGTTTAATTTATCCATTTGTTCCAAAGCCTCCTCTTTTGACACCTCAATCTGGGACAGTTCCTCAGATTTGTGTTCTAAAAAGAATGTCTCAGGTGTGGGAACCTCCCTCACATCCTCTGTAATGAAGACTAATGCAAAGAATTAAGTTAGCTTCTCCACAACAACCTTGTGTGCTTCTCTAGCACCTTGATCATCCAGTGGCCACTCTGGTTGATTGGGAGGGTTCCTGCTTCTGATGTACGCCAAAAAATTTTGCTGTTGGTTTCTGTGTCTTTTGCTAGCTGTTTTTCAAATTCTTTTTTTGGCCTGCCTAATTATACTGTTTATACTCCTTTCTATTTTCCTCAGCAGGATTTGACTTCCAATTTTTAAAGGATACCTTTTTGCCTCTGTCTGGCTCTTTTGCTCTATTCTTTAGCCATAGTGGCATTTTTTTGGTGGTCTTACTTTTTATTTTATTTATTTGGGGTATACAGTTAGTTTGAGCCTCTATTATGGTGCTTTTAAATAGTTTCCATGTAGTTTGCAGGCATTTCACTCTTGTGACTCTTCCTTTTAATTTCCATTTAACTAGATTTCCTCATTTTTTGCGTAGTTCCCCTTTCTAAAGATAAATGCTACAGTGGTGGGTTTCTTTGCTCCTACAAGAATGTTAAATGTATTACATTATGGTTGTTATTACCACACGGTTAAGCTGTATTTACATCTTGGACCAATTCCTGAGAGCCACTTAGGACTAAATCAAGGGTGGCCCTGAATGGACAGTACATTATTGGAAATAACCATCACTGGTGGTCTAGATTGGTGGCTCTCAACCTTTCCAAACTACTCTATCCCTTTCATGAGTCTGCTTTGTCTTGCGTACCCTCAAGTTTCACCTCACTTAAAAACTACTTGCTTACAAAATCACACATAAAAATACAAAAGTGTCATAGCACACTAGTACTGAAAAATGGTTTACTTTTTCGTTTTTACCATATAATTATAAAATAAATCAATTTGAATATAAATATTGTACTTACATTTCAGTGTATAGTATATAAAGCAGTATAAACATCTCATTGTCTGTGTGAAACTTTAGTGTGTACTGACTTCGCTAGTTCTTTTTATGTAGTCTGTTGTAAAACTAGGCAAATATCTAGATGAGTTGATGGACCCTCTGGAAAACCTTTTGTGCCCCAGGGGTACGTGTACCCCTGGTTGAGAACCAGTGGTCTAGATGACCTCCTGGTCCCTTGTGGCCTTAAAGTCTATGATTCTATCACTTGACCATGTCCTGCTAACGTAAAATGAGAGAGGGGTCAAAACCAGAAGTCTCTATTTCCAGCTCTGAAAGGTCAGATTGACATCTGTTGCTGAACCTGAACCTCAGGCCCATCTTCATCACGGCAGATGTAGGATTTTAGGGGAGATTGAAGACAGGATATCAGGTGGCTTTACATATTTTTATGGAGGGGTTCTTCCAGTGTATAAGAAATAGCAAGCGAGGCGATACCTGTGGGAAAAGCAGACAAGTGGGTGAGCTGAGAGTTAAGGGTCGGGAAATGTTCTCTAGCCTGGTGAAAAGTCCCTTATTTATTCTAGTCCGCTGGCTGTGACATTTGCCATCTTCCAAACAAAAACAAACCCACTTTCTCAGCGTTTCCTGTTGTACCCATCACCGCAGCATCTAAGTGCTTATGTAACACTGGCTCTTATTTCTGATTGCTCTCTTCATTTCTTTTTCACTTGTCCTTGTTCTTGGATGCAGAAACCATTGCTTCTGGAAGATTTCAGCTCTAAAAAAGTAGCAGACCCTCTTCTCCTTCCCATGGGTGGAGGATGGGGCAGATGGATATTTACCAAGCTTAAGTACAGACATTGAAAGAAAAGTGGCACTTAAATGTTAATTATGTTGGCAAGTTAAACAGCTACTTCTTGTTTACTACTGTGAGATTTTCATGGCCAAATGTAACTCCTTATAGCTAAGGAGCACTGGTGCATGTTGTGTTTCAGATGACCTCTAGTGATAGCTCCAGTTATATTACTTCCTAATGCAGGACATTTCCTATTAGAATACCCTACCCAGAATCATTTAACAGTCTGTCTGCTTGGTGAGAAAACGTTGGATTATTATCAGCAAACCTAACTGTCTCCATCCTTAGTCTACAGGAATTCACTATACTGCCTTGCTGTCCATGCAAAGCTTCCAGGAAAGTGTTGGTTTAGCTTTCCACACCAGTCCCTGCAACTGATCCCTTTCCCCCTTGCAATGACTCTGAAACATGGCGGGAACTCATGCAGAGACAAGAGGAAAGAGAAAAGTGAGACAATCCACGAAGAAATGTTTCTACAACTTCTGTGCCAAAGTGACTTAGATAGGTCATGGTCTCTAGCCCACAGTACTGGGCACAATGTGCATTATGCTGGGGCTCTTCAGGCTTCAGCGTAGAACAAAGTACAGGTCATGAGCAGCAACAGTAGGTGTGGGGTCTCTGGCAGGGTAACGAGGCAGAGCACTGAGGAGGGAGCACAAGTGAAGGATCTGACAGCAGAGGTCATGGTTTCTGGGCAGCTCTCAGAGCAACCGGGTATAGAAAACCCCCTTCCCCCCAGTTTGTCTCTTCAGTGTTCTGACAAACACTTTCCAACAACCCTGCAAGATGAGCTCGGGAACTAGACTGAGCTCCAGAACATCCCAGTCCATCTTGTTCTCAGCCAAAAGACAGTCACCCCCCAATGCTGTGGAGAGAACTAAGAAAGGAGAATGGGAACAGACCCTGGGTTTTGAGGGGGCTTCAGGGGATGCTTTCTCTTCCAAAGAAAAAAATAATAATCACACTATATTGTTCAAAACAGTATTTAATGGCAAAAGTGCATCTGACCCTAATGAGAGTCAGTGGATATGGGTGGATAATTCAGAGCAAATAATTTGTTCAGTGAATGTGGCCTCTTGCCCAACAGCAGATTACAGTTTCTTTGCATGTATTTGTTATTCTACAACTAGCTTTTCAGATGTTATTTAGCCTATGGCTGGATTGTACATATTAGACACTTGAGCTGTGTTCCTTAGTTGTGGTTGCATGCAGTGTCATTGTGACCACGTCGGTCACTGGATATTAGAGAGACAAGGAGAGTGAGGTCATATCTTTTATTGAACCAGCTTCTGCTGGTGAGAGAGACAAACTTTCGAACTTACACAGAGCTCTTCTTCAAGTAGCTAGTTGTGAGTGGTCAAGTGAGTCATGTAACACTGTTTTTGTTCCCTGATTGGATGAGCTCATGAGCGTAAACACTGCCACATGTGAATTTAAACTTTGCTCTCCACCTGTGACTTTGAAATTCACTCTTCACAAACCTTTTGGCCAATCAAATTCAATCGTTCTCATGTTTTCAGAAAAGAGAAATATGAAAGTGGCATAAAGGTTAGTGGGGCTAGTTCATTTAAAAAAAGATTCAAACCAATATTCCCAGCAATGGGGATCTTTTTGGTTTGTTCTCCCAGTGTTTGAAATCTGTGAAATACAGTCCTGTATCAGGGCAGGCAAAACCTAAAGTGCCTATGATAGATCTGCCCACGTGCTTCCTAATTTAAGTGTAGGTGACCCTGCTTCTGTACCAATCATTTGGATAGGAAATGGAAACCAGTTCCTGTGAAGCTCAAAGCACCTACCTGGCGTTCATAAATAATTGAAACCCCCCAGGATGAAGTACTGAGGTGCAATAGACAACAACTGATAAAAACAAAAGAGGTAGTTAATAAAAGCCTTAAGGGGCCAGAGGGCTGAATATTCAGCAAAGGTCCAGGAGCGTGTGCATACCTTACTGCAAGGGGTAGAGGAGCAGCTGGGCAGAGGAAGCCAGAGAATCCAGTGGGTGTAGGAGCAGGGAATAGAATGCCCACAGTGGAGGGGTAAGAAGTAAGACACAATTGTGGGCCTGTCCCAGTGCCAGTGCAGTGGTGGGGGGCAGGGCACAAGGATCTCCTTCCAGCAGCGGCATCGATGAAGTATCTGTCTGCATTCCCTGAGTACAGGGCTGGAGCACAGGGGGGAAGCACTAGTCCTCAAAGGCCCAGAGGGGTCATGTCTGGGTGGACTGAATGAAGGCCATGACCCCGCCCCTCCCATGACCAGAGCCTTAAGGGTGGGCAAGTTACTATGTCATGCCCAATGGTCTAACGGGCCACAGGTTAGCAGCTCTTTACACCTGTGGGCATTGTGGCTGCCCCTGGCCTCCCTCCACTGCCGCCGCAGGGGGCACCATATCCCCAGCACTGCTTGGACTCCATTCAGGCATAGCTGTGTAATGCAGTCAACTGCAGCACGTGAGACAAAGTGGCAGACCTAGTCCTTTCACCATTTAAGAACTGGTCTACGTTACAAAGCAATAGAAGAGGAGACTGATCTAACCTTTGAGGCAGGAACTCCCTACTACTGGGAGCTGACACTTTCTGTGCTGAGGGCATTTTTTTATTTGTGGGCTAATTGCTTTCATAGGCTTCTTGCTCTCTTCTCATTAAGGCCAAATCTATGTTGTCCTTTCTCCACAGATAACCTGTTTTCTACTGACACTGAGTTCTACTGATGATCTTATCACCCGGTCATAAAACTCTGTAGTGTGCTCTAAAGGCCTGGCTAGGAGAACATCCTTTGCCCAACCCTCTTTCTGTGTCTGCAAAATGGCAGGCGCTAAGGAAGTCCCTAAGTGCTGGACTGTACCCATAAATACCAAGCAGTGCTGTTGAATGTCTCAGAGTATGGGGCAAGGATGAGAGTCTGCTGGCTGAGGCTCAATCCAGACAGGTTGGAAGTGGTGTTTGCTAGCATGGTGGTGTGGCCTGGAGGATTTGGCATGGATTGGATCTGCCCCTTAATTTAAGGGGTATGACCACTCTTTGTCACTCATGCTTACAACCTGCAGAAGGGCTCAGTTGCATCTCTAGCTGTTGTTAGATGATCAACAATGAACAGCACAGGGTTTTTTGTTTGTTTGTTTGTTTTTTACTTGCATCAAGCCAGCGAGATAGTGAGAGTGTCTTTTGGATGTGGGCTTTGCTACCATAAAAAGAGAATTGCTCTAAAATCAACAAGGTAAAATTCAATACAGACAAGTGCAAATTACTTCACTTAAGACGGAAAAATCAAATGCAGAGCTACAAAATGGGGAATAACTGGCTACGCAATAGTGCCGCAGAAGAGGAGTTGAGGGTTATAGTGGATCACAAATTGAATAGGAGTCAACAATGTGATATCATTTTGAACAGGAGGTATTTTCCTGCTCTACTTGGCACTGGTGAGGCCTCAGTTGAAGTACTGTGTCCAGTTCTGGGGGCCACACTTTATGAAAGATGTGGACAAATTGGGGAGAGTCCAAAGAAGAGCAACAAAAATGATAAAGGTTTCAGAAAACCTGACCCATAAGGCAAAGTTAAAAGAATTGCGCATGTTTAGTCTTGAGAAAGAAGACTGAGTGGGGACCTGATGACAGTCTCCAAATATGGTAAGGGCTGTGATCACAGTTCTCCATGTCCACTGAAGGCAGGGCAAGAAGTAATGAGCTTAATCTGCAGCAAGGGAGATTCTGGTCAGATATTAGGAAAATTTTTCCAACTATAAGGATAGTTAAACACTGTAATAGGCTACCAAAGGAGGATGTGCAATCCTAGTCATTGGGGCAGGGGGGAGGAGGGCTTGGGGGGGTTAAAAACAGGATAAACACCTGCCAGGGATGGTCTCAGTATACTCAGTCCTGCTTCGTCACAGGGGGCTGGATTAGACTCCCTCTCGAGGTCCAGACCTATAGTTCTATGATTCAATGCCTATGCCAGCTGGAGACAAGATTATGACAATGTGTGACATGTGGGACTTCCCCTGGAAATGAGGAAAGCTAATGCAGAACGCAGCAGCTTGCTTATTAAGTGTGACTTCTGTGCTGGGGTCACGTGACCCCGGTGCTCTGGTACCTGTTAATTCTGGGAGGAGTTGAAGGTGCTGGTTTTGATTAGGACTGTCAAGCAATTACAAAAATTAATCTTGATTAATCGTGCAATTAATGGTGCTGTTAATAACAGAATTCTATTTATATAAATATTTTTGGATGTTTTCCACATTTTCAAATACATTGATTTCAATTACAACACAGAATACAAAGTGTACAGTGCTCACTTTATATTTATTTTTTATTATAAATATTTGCACTGTAAAAATAAAATAAATAGTATTTTTCAATTAACTTAATACAAGTACTGTAGTGCAATCTCTTTAGCATGAAGGTTGAACTTACAAATGTAGAATTATGTACAAAAAATAACTGCATTCAAAAACAAAACAATGTAAAATTTTAGAACCTACAAGTCCACTCAGTCCTACTTCTTGTTCAGCCAATCACTCAGACAAACAGGATTGTTTACATTTGCAGGAGATAATGCTGAATACTTCTCATTTACAGTGTCACCTGAAAGTGAGAACAGGCATTCGCATGTCACTGTTGTAGCTGGCGTTGCAAGATATTTATGTGTCAGATGTGCTAAAGTTTCATATGTCCCTTCATGCTTCAACCACCATTCCAGAGGACCTGAGTCCATGCTGATGATGGGTTCCACTCGATAACAATCCAAAGCAGTGCAGACCATCACATGTTTATTTTCATCATCTGAGTCAGATGCCACCAGCAGAAGGTTGATTTTCTTTTATGGTGGTTCGGGTTCTGTAGTTTCTACATCGGAGTGTTGCTCTTTTAAAACTTCTGAAAGCATGCTCCAGACCTCGTCCCAATCAGATTTTGGAAGGCATTTCAGATTCTTAAATCTTGGGTTGAATACTGTAGCTATCTTTAGAAATCTCACATTGGTACCTTCTTTGAGTTTTATCAAATCTGCAGTGAAAGTGTTCTTAAAACAAACAATATGCTGGGTCAGCATCTGAGATTGCTATAACATAAAATATATGGCCGAATGTGGGTAAAACACAGCAGGAGACATACAATTCTGCCCTAATCAGTTCAGTCACTAATTTAATTAACACATTATTTTTTTAACGATTGTCATCAGCATGAAAGCATGTCCTCTGGAATGGTGGTCAAAGCATGAAGGGGCATACGAATGTTTAGCATATCTGGCACATAAATACCTTGCAATGCCGGCTACAAAAGTGACATGCGACCATCTGTTCTCACTTTCAGGTGACATTGTAAATAAAAAGAGGGCAGCATTATCTCCTGTAATTGTAAACAAACTTTTTTCTCTTAGTGATTGGTTGAATAACAAGTAGGACTGAGTGGACTTGTAAGCTCTAAAGTTTTACATTGTTTTTGAGTAAAGTTTTATGTAACAAAAAATATATACATTTGTAACTTGCGCTTTCATGATAAAGAGATTGCAATACAGTACTTGTATGAGGTGAACTGAAAAATACTCTTTCTTTTGTTTATCATTTTTACAGTGCAGATATTTGTAATAAAAATAATATAAAGTGAGTACTGTACACTTTGTATTCTATGTTGGACTGAAATCAATATATTTGAAAATGCAGAAAAACATCCAAAATATGTAATACATTTCAATTGGTATTCTATTGCTTAACAGTCTTATTAAAGCTGCAATTAATTGCGATTAATTTTTTTTTAGTTAATTGCGTGAGTTAACCATGATTAATCGAGGGCCCTAGTTTTGATCTACTAAGATATAAATGGCCTGGGACCTGCCTATTTCTGAGGCCACTTCTTTGTCAGTTTCCCCATCTGTAATTTTTGTGTGAAGTGCACTGAGAACTTTAGAGGACAGACGCTCCATAAGGGCTAATTATTGTCACACAGTGTGTCAAGGTTTCCAGCGGGCTGCTAGCTTGCTGGGCTGTGATCTTTGGCAGGTGAACTTCTAATCTCTGTTATGTCCAGATTGTGAACTGCACTTGCCACTAGGCCAGTGCAACAGCAGTGAAGGGGTTCATGAAAATATCTGCCCATGGATACAAAATATCTGCAAATAGGACATGGTGGGTGCTCTTAGAAAGCTCATTCCAGTCTAGAGGTGCCCGTTTTTGACTATAGGGAATATGGCTGCATTCAGCCACTATATGTCAGCACTACTGCCTAAATGAAATACCAACACATGAAGATGGTGGTTCCTCTGAAGCATCTGGGGGCGGGGGAAGCTCCCTGTGAATGTAGAAGGAGGGATAGAAGGAGGACTTTTCAGCTTGGAAAAGAGGAGACTAAGGGGGGACATGATAGAGGTATACAAAATTATGAGTGATGTGGAGAAAGTAGATAAGGAAAAGTTATTTACTTATTCCCATAATACAAGAACTAGGGGTCACTACATGAAACTAATAGGCAGCAGGTTTAAAACAAATAAAAGGAAGTTCTTCTTCACACAGCGCACAGTCAACTTGTGGAACTCCTTACCTGAGGAGGTTGTGAAGGCTAGGACTATTACAGCATTTAAAAGAGAACTGGATAAATTCATGGAGGTTAAGTCCATTAATGGCTATTAGCCACGATGGGTAAGGAATGGTGTTCCTAGACTCTGTTTGTCAGAGGGTAGAAATGGATGGCAGGAGAGAGATCACTTGATCATTACCTGTTAGGTTCACTCCCTCTGGGGCACCTGGCATTGGCCACTGTTGGTAGACAGGATACTGGGCTAGATGGACCTTTGGTCTGACCCAGTATGGCCGTTCTTATGTTCTTATGAGTGAGGGGAGGTATTCAGACTCAGTTGGGGGAAGGAAGGCAGCTCCAGGCTGGGAAGGTGGGTTCCCAGTCCAGTCCCTCCAGGTCCCACTCCCTGCTCCCAAGTGCCATAGTGGCCTCTACAGCACCTCTGGATACTCCCGCCGGGTATGCAGGTGTATGCAAGGGAAGAGCCCCCACAATATTTCCATTGCAGGGGCACTAGTCCCCCTTGCACAAGCCCCACAGTTCACCACCCTGTCTGGTATTGGCCCCTGTAGGAGACAGGACATTGACCTAAAGGGAGCATAATTCTGATCCATTCTGCCAGTTCCTGTGTCCCTACTGCAGTAGACAAGCAGTGCCAGTGTACTTCCTTAGCCATGTTACACCACATGCCTTTAATACAGGTGGGCTTGGAAGGATTACATTTGTGTCGGTAAATGTAGATTTCACCGAAGACACACAAACCGACAAAAAAATATTTCCATCGATGATAATCGAAATTTACTGACAGTCAAAGTAAGTAAAATGCTACTTGAGAGCTTTTCATTGGAGTGTGATTTAAGGATATTTACTTTGTCCATTTTGACACTTGATGTTGGCAGTCTGTCTTTTAACATACCGGTTATAAAGCTTTACCTCTTATAATCTCATCGTCTGCTGTCATAAAATAATTGTTGACTGATCCCCTGTAATTTCCCACAAATCTGAAAGTTTAAACCAATGAAAATTGGAAAAAAATGCTAAAGCCCCATAATTCTATGCAACTGAGAAAATTTGAAAGGATAAAAATAGGAAAAAAATGCTTAAAAATAAACATCACTATTATCTGCCAAAGTTATAAAAAGAATTGAATTGTTCCAAGCCTAAATATACAGAAGTTGTCATTATGTCATTTGTTGAAGAAATGTGGTTGACTGGCTGACTTTGGGGCTCATCTCCTATTAAACAGAATGCAAGTTCTGGGTGCATACAGCCCTGGTGCTAACAATCCGCTTGGCATGTGTCCCATGTAGCTAGCCAAAGGCAGGTTAGGGCTAAAATGCCCCTAAATATTTTCATTACTAGCAGTCAGGTGCAATGATCTAGGTTTGACCGATCTCTTTGTCTATGTCAGAGGAGTAGGAGAATAGGAGGAGTTTTGGATAGGGGTTGACCATATAGAATTTCCACTTCCCTTCCCAGTGGGCCTTGGGTGATGCCTGACCTGAGACCATCCCCTCCCCCCCGGGTACCTCCTCTAGAGATTAAATTTCTCCCAGTCATGAGAGAGCCCACTTCTTCTACACATATCTGTCTCCTAACCCATTGCCAGGGGTCCCACTTGCTTGTATTTGTCTCAAGTCGGCAGGAGGGATGAATGTCCAGGCTGTGATGGCACAACACAGGGTTGCAATATTACACACTATACCAGGGGTCGGCAACCTTTCAGAAGTGGTGTGCCGAGTCTTCATTTATTCACTCTAATTTAAGATTTCACGTGCCAGTAATACATTTTAACGTTTTTAGAAGGTCTCTTTCTGTAAGTCTATAATATATAACTACATTGTTGTATGTAAAGTAAATAAGGTTTTTAAAATGTTTAAGAAGTTTCATTTAAAATTAAATTAAAATGAAGAGCCCCCCGGACCGGTGGCCAGGACCCAGGCAGTGTGAGTGCCACTGAAAATCAGCTCGCGTGCCGCCTTTGGCACGCGTGTCCTAGGTTGCCTAACCCTGCACTATACCGTCACGAGTCTGCATCACGCCGCAGCTGATTCAGCGTCGTGACGGGGAGAGGCAGCTCTGATCGCAATGTCACAGTGGCACCATGGGATTAAAGCACAGAGAGGGCAGCTCCCCTTCCTCCTCCTGGCCTGGATAATCACTTCCCCTCCCACCATGTCCTCCTGATGTGGGTAAGTAGCACTCTGCACAGGTCCCCGTCCTGTTCCAATCTGCTTTAATCTCTGTGTGGGACTCTGAAAAACCTGGCCCAGAACAAAGCACACAGAACCCCGAGAAGCTGCTGTTCTTGTCCCCCTACTGGTCCTAGAAGGGAGGCTCTGACCAGGTCCTCAGGATCCTTCTTTTGCCCCTTCCCCAATGGCCCAGAAAGTGGGACCCTCTCTCTGCAGGTTAGGTAGAGTCCGGAGAGAGGCCCTGCTGACTTCTCTCCACACGGCCCCTGAGCATGGTTCACCCTGGCCCCTGGCCTGGAGGAGTAGCCTATTAGGGCACTTCCATTTCCATGGTGTGTCCTGGCCTGAGGCTGCCAGCAAGCCTGTTGATACTGACCTCAGGTTTGTAAGTGGCTGTCTTTCCTAGCAAACAGAGACCACTAGCTCATTTGACACAGGTCAGTGACCGGCTGTCAGGGCAGCAGCTTGCAATCACTGCTGTCCTGGGCTGAATATGAACCAGTGACCTAATAGAGAGAGGCTGCGTTGCTGGCTACTCAATCGCCAACCCAGCCAGTCCCCCAAACCAGCCCTGCCTGGCTTTCAATACCACCTCATCATCAAGGTTTCTTCCTTGTTCCGCCCAGGTCCCATCAGTTATGCTCCCCGATCACTGAATGTTATCTGTCGATAGTGTGAGTTGGACAGAACATAGCATGGGCTGACAGGGTTGGATCTCTGTTCTGGGAAAGGTAAAGCAAGAGAGAGGGGAGTCACTTGAAAAACAGGAGATGGGATTAATCTTCTCTGCTATGACATGGGGAAGGCGAGGGATTCTCTGCCCTGGGGGAAAGAAGAGGGGGGGAACTCTTTCCAGCTATCAACAGAGCAGGGAGCACCTCTGCAGCAATGTTCTGCCTGACGGAAGAAAATGAATCTGCATGTTCAATCTTCAGCTCCCGTGTGCCTGTCCCCAGGACAGAAGCTTGAGGAGCACTAAGAATTGGCCAGTTCAGCCATGGTGACAAACGCATTTCCCTTTTGGCCAACGTGAGTTTGGGTAGGATATAAACCCTCATGCTTCAGGGCATAAACCAGCCTCTACCTGAGGAGGTTAGGAAGAAACTTCCTACATCCTGGGTTTTATCCACTGTCCTCTGAAGCAGCTGGTAGAGGTGAGGGACAGGATACTGGACTAGCTGGCCCCATGGTCTGATCCAACCTGGCAGTTTTTATGTTCTTAAACAGGCCATCCACCCGGCTCTGGATTCAAGGGCTTGCCAGAATTCATGCCCTGTTCCCAGGAAAAAAAATCCCCCCAGGAAAGCCTGTAGCTGCATATTCTAGCCAGCAGGGCTGGGTTATTGTTTTATTTCATAGGGTTTTATTAGAAAAAGATCCATAGCTGATAAGGAAAGCATCATGAGGATGACTGTTTGCTTTGTGTCATTACTATTTCAGTGGGCAAATCCACAGCATAATTAGCCGACACTTGGCAGCACTTCCAGAATTTCAAACCCCCAAACTTGTGCTTTGTTGGGCCAATATCTCCGCTCCTGTCTAATTCCAAAAGAAAGAGAGAGCCTTTTTCTGGGTCACTGTCTCTCCTTCCTGGGGGAACTCCCGGATTCTCTCTGTCATCTGCCAGAAACCTTTAGGAATTCTCCCCAAAGGCTTCCTGGGAATGCTATCAGGCCTCTTAGCCCCATGGGATAGAGAGACGCACTCGTGCTTTTCCTTCTCCTCCGTGCTCTCATTGAAGGAAAAGGTTTGGTTTCGTGAGCTCACCAGGCTATTTCAAATGGCCACGGCAGTGATCTGCTCTGTCGACTGAACCGTCTCTCCTCCAGACTTATCCTCTCCCCCCAAAACATTTCCTCCCCCCCCCCCAAAAAAAATCCCCTCTCCAAACCAGCAGGGGTTAATGTTGTCAGCCATGACGTCAGGATCCTAATTTGCCCATAGATTTTTTTTTTCCTTTCCCCAATCTACAAAAGTCCCTCTCTTCTCCCCTCCTCTTGTGACTTTGCAATGAGCAGCAAAACTCTACAGGAGCTGCAGCAACAGCATTAAGGAGACATGCAGCTCTGCTTTTGAGAGCAATTCTTTCTGCATACAGGGATTTTTATTTTTGTTTGTGTTTGTTTTTTTAACCCTTTCACAAAATCCATCCAAGTCACCAGCATCAGGGTGCAAGTAAAATAAAATAAAATTGCACCCTGGGGCTTGAAAGCCCCCCCTCATAAAATAAAATAAAATAAAAAAAGAGGAGGAGGGCAAACAGATGAGTAAAGGGTAGGTGAAATCCAAAATAAAATTGCATTGCTAGATAACTCTCACCCTCCCCCCCAACCACACACTCACTCACTCACACACACACACACACACACACACACACACTTTCTCCTCCTCCTCTTCTCTGAAGGTGGATAACAGGAGCCATGCAACATCTGCAGAACTGGATGGCAAAATAGCAGGGGGAAAATAATCAAAGTGGAGAGTTCAGGGGAGATCGGGTTCTTTTTTCTTTTTTTACCTGTGAGATTTGATTCCACATTTTGCTGAGTCCATTTTGGGGACATTTCATTTTTCTCTCTCTTGGGATTTTCTCCATTGCCAGAGGATGTCTCTTGTTGAGAGGATGCTGAAAGGAAGAAGAGGCGAATTCTTTGACTGGCACTGAAGGGAGGGGGAATATATATTTCCCCCATATTTTTTTTACGGTCTTGTGCTTTTTTTTAAAATAAAGGAAATTATTTGTTGTCTTCTTCTTCTTCTTCTTCTTTTCTTTTTCTTTCTTTCTTTCTTTTTTTTTTGTTTGGAGGGGGATTTCAGAAGATCTTCCCCTCCCCTCCAAACATTTTTTTTCCTCCATCGTGTTTGTGGAAATGTGGAGATTTCAGGCAGACAGATTGAGTGCATTTGTCTCTGCTTTAGCAGCGCTTTGTCTCGCCTGCTGTGCGCAAAGGTAAGGATTTGATTTCCAGGGTGCAGGGACAGATGGGGGGGCTTGAAGGAGTGGGCTGGGTTTCTTTGGTGGTAGTGGTGGTGGGGGTCTTTCCCCCAAATTGCTTTCCTGATGCCTGCTGTTTCTTATTTCCTAGTCAATTACATTTTAGGGGAAGGAGGGGTGCTCATGCATGGGATCTAGAGCAAGCTCTCTGCAGACGGAGCTCACCTCGCAGCTCGTTTGCATCAGAGTCTCCTACTGTAAGCGAAACTGACGCGAATTGAGGGGAATTGACAAAATGAAGCCTTGTGCTGGGGAACATGGTGTCCGGCGAGCAGAGATGGAACTAAACACAAGCACCGGTCTGTATATATAAGTGATACATGCAAAAACAAACATACCCCCTGACATAGCCATGCCTGTGTCTGTACACACACAGTGCACATGCAACCACACTCACACACTTCCATGCATGTGTGCCTTCACATAGCTATACAGTGTACATTACAGATGCAATGCATCCATCCATCATGCATACAGGTTTATTCATTGCATGCACACATGTAAATATAACCATATGTATTTATGTCCAATGCGCACACACACATCTATGCAGGTATGCATCATATATACTCACACGTGTATATTCATGCAGTATATCATATCACATATACTGTGGACAGTATACTAGATGTGCAATGCAATGCATGTGTCCATAGATGCCTACTTAGTAATGTATTGCATACATACATGCAAATATATGACTATATATATGGACACAAGAGATCCATGCATTCACACATGTACACACATCCATAGTGGACAATGTATTTGGAGTGCATCTATGCATGTATGCATAAGTATTTGTCCACTGAACACACACATAAAGTGTATACACACTCATTTTCAGTTCACACATATGTGCATTTACATAGAATGCTCTCATCAGTGCATTAATAGACAGGGTGATTATGTATTAGATATATACTCACACATCCTTGCATATATAATATTGCATTACATTACAACATCTACAGATCCAGGCACAAACATACATCTCTGTATATACCGAGATCTATGTTCCCTATTTACACAAAGACACAGATGCATACACATATGCACATGTGCAGATCCATGCCCACACACACATCCCTTTCCTCCTACTGTTTAATGCATGACACATACACTGTACACTGAAAAATATACACACTCATGCAAACGCACATGCGCATGTGGATCCTGCCCACTCATATATGCCCATGCACGTGTTTGTTTACACCTGCATATGCATAGATTCAGGTTCACATACTGTATACACATACCCATCACACACACATGAAAGTAAATTCCTACATGTAATGTACATGCACACATCCGTGCTCACTAAGCATCTTGCACACACATACAGGATCCATACATTTGGGTGTGTACATACATGTACAGTGCACATGCACCCCCTCAGCGTCAGGTGTACAATATCCAAAGATACAATTCACACATTGAATGTCTATGTATCCTACATGGATACAGACCCATGTTCATAAAGATTTTACTCTTAGCTACAGACACACACACAAATCCTGTGTAATTACACCGATTGTTTGTTCAGAGGAAGATGGATGGCCTTACAGTACAGGCACAGGATTGAGCGGCAGGAGACCTTGGCCCTATTTTTTCTTTTCCATTGACTTTGGTGGGATATACTTGTAGTTTGTGGGAAAGAATGGAACATCAGGGTTCTAGTCCCAATTCTGCCACAGACTTCCTGTGTGACTTTGGGTATATTGTGTACTCTGTCCCTGCCTTAGTTTCCCTGTCTGTAAAATGGAAGTAATGATATTTTCTGACCTCATGGCTTGTTGTGGGGATAAATAAATATTGTAAATTCCATTGAGGAAAGCATTCTATAAGCCTGAAGCATTTTGATTATTATATACATATATGAAAACCCATGCACCTAGTTGTGTACATGTACACGCACAAATACATGCACAGACACACATAAATCCACATGTGCATGTGGTATATACTTATCTATGCAAATGTCCATAACCTATATATGCACAGACTAGTGTATGAGAATGTACACATCTGCATTTTCCTGTATACTTGTGTAAAGACATACATAAATAAATGGGGTACATGTATAGGAAACCCATCTCATATACAGACGGCCATCAGCATATTCACTGAACAGTTCATCTGTGTGCCTAGATTGTGCCCAGATAAATATGTTGGTTTATGTTCACACATACACATTCTGTTGAAGGTGTATGCATTGAAAATCCAGGCACACACACAGGCTCATGCATCCAGATCAATAACACATGCACACACCGGTCAATTTACCCATGTTCCTAGTCCCAGACTCATGCGCTAATATCCATGCACCTGTACCCACAGATTAATGCACCTATACACACACACACACACACACATATTATACATGCACACATATCTGTGCACCCAGATTTACAGCATACATACATAGATCTATATTTTTACCCAGACTCAGCCGTCCATATGCTGATCCATGCACTCAGATCGAGTTGCATGAGAATCCAGGTCCGTACACACACCTGTGTATACAGATCTCTGCACACACGTCACACACACTGACTCGAGCACTCATGTCCATGTAGATCCATGTTCACGTACAGTAAATCCATAAGCATAAATCACAGCCAGATGCGTACAAAGACATGCACAAGCACCCACCCGGGGCATGCGGACATGTCAACACAACCCCCCAGCTCCAGGGAGACACCAAGATTGGCTGGAAGGGGTAGTATTGTGTTGCACCTTTACATCCTAGATGGATCTGCTGTGGAAGGAAAGATGGCCTGAAAGATGTGTCTTTTTCATGGGATTTGGAGTTTAACCTAGGATTGCAAAGAATGTTGTTTGATGATGGCATGTGTACCCAAGCTCTCTGGAAAACAAGACTTATTCCTTGGATAGAGCTGGGACTATGGTTGGGTTTGGGGGTCACTCAAGTGGAAACAATCTTCACTTACATATATTATGGAGCTTCATTCTTGTACCTTCTTCCTTCCTTCCTAATGTTTCACCAGCACTTTCCTTGCCTCTAGGACTATTTATAGCAGGAGAGCCCTCTCGTTCATATGTCTGGAAGGAATTGGAACTCCAGTAGCAATGGAGGCTACCTAACCTCCAGATAGAAAACACAGGGCTTGGTAGGGAAAATATCATTATCTAGGCATACCGAGCCAAAGATGGACTCTTCCTCTCTCTCTCTCTCTCTCTCTCTCTCTCTCTCCAGGTCTGTGTTGCTAAGAAGATATTAGAAGCTGCTGTGTAATATTTATTCGCAGAGGCCAAAGATCATAGATCTATGGTGTGTGTGTAGGAGGGAGAGTTCTTTGGTGTGTGGCTAACATGAGAGAATGCCTGGTTGCACAGAATGCAAAAAGGAGATTGTATAGATGAATGTGGTTGGGCACGGAGTGAATATCATGGGGAGTTTAGTGTGTATTAGGTGTGAGAAGTCTGGATTTGTATATAGTGTGTGTGAGGGACAGAAAGTGGCTATTGTGTTGGAGATGAAGTGTGTGTGCAGGGTCAGAGGGAGGCAGCGCATGGAAGTGTGTAACAGAGAGGGCAAATTTGTGTATACTTTGTGTGTTTGACAGAGATACAGTGTGTGTGTGTGACTAGAGTGTGGAAGCCCTGTATGTGTGTATGGTAGAAGATGCAGATTTGTGTACAGTGTGTGAGAGTGAGTGTGTGTACAGTATGAGAGAACACAAGGGGTGTGTGAGTGAGAAGGAAGTTGAAAGTCTGTGGAGTGTGACAAAGATGGAGGCTATGAGTGTATAGTGTAGTGTGGGTGATTGTGACAGGGACAGTAAGTGGGGAAGAGTGTGTGTGCGCAGTGGTAGAAAGAGAATGAGTATCTACAGTGCCCATTTAGTAGCCCCTGTGTGCCACCCCCTCCAGGGATTGGTTCACAGGATTTTTAAACTGCATGAATGTCCTGAAAGCATGGGATCTCCAGTAGCCTCCAACTGGGCTTGTATTTGATAGGGTGTGTGCAGTGTGAAAGAGTGCGAGGATAGCTGTGTGTGTGCAAGACAGTGAGTGCATGTGTGTGTGTGAGAGAGGAGGGCTACGACTGGGAGAGAGACGGGGGGGGGGTGTTTGTGAGAGGAAAAGCTCGTGTGTGAGGCAGGGAGTGTGTGTGCATCTGTGCATGCACACCAGGGTTCAGCCTGCAAGCCAGGGAATGTGACTGCCCTTTGCCTAGGCCCTCCACATGCCTCTCCTGTGTGGGGACGATGACAAGGACTTCTTCTTCTTCTCTGTTTCAGCCAATCCACTGGGAATATTTCTGTGGTGAAAGAGATTGTGGACAAATTGCTGAAGGGGTATGACGTCCGCCTCAGACCCGACTTCGGAGGTATGGTGATCCATGTTCTCTCTCGCGCTGGGGTAGTTTGCAATTGGAGGAAATGGAGCAGAGGCACTAGAGGCCAACTGCTCCATATGTCGGTGCTACCTGTTCAGCTGCTAGCAACATGTATCAACCTGTGAGATTTTCCCTTCTCCATGCTCCCACTCTCTCTTCCTCTGCTGTTTGCTTTGCCCTCCCCCCACTTCCTATGCTCTCTCTCCTTGTGCTTCCTTTGCCCTCTCTCCCGCAGTTTTCTTTCTCTGTCTGTCATTCTCTCTATAAATCCTTCCTTGTGCTCTCCCTGGCCTCCTCCCCATTTCCTTTCTCTCTCACATCTCTGCTCCCCCTGCCCCTGTCTCTCCTCTGCTCTCGCCCTTTCTCTACCAGTATGTGTGTCCCGGTGTTTGGCATTCTGGGATCATTCGCTGGCTGCTGACCCCTGTAACAGGCCGTCCGGCAGTTGGATAAACTGTGTTGCTCTGGGTTTAACCTCACTCATGGGCTGCCAAAAGCTTAAGAAAAACCCCAGCAACCTTACAGTCTGTATATCATGGACTCTGTCATTTCTGTAGAGGCTTCACTGTGACATTGGCTCACTAGATATCTCCCTCTGCTCCCTCCGCCACATGGTATAATGCTGTAGCTAGCCTCCCCCTGCGTACAGAGAGTTTTGCAGTTTGTCCCCGAGTTAGTCAGACCATCCGCTGGCCAGGCTGATGGTTTGTCTGTCAGGACACCAGCTGATGTGGTACGGGAAGTTAACGTGGTCTCTCTGGAATGCTCTGTGCCTCCTGCTACGGATGCAGAATGAAATATTCCTTCCAGAGATGGCGATCTCACTGCCATTTGGTAGGGGACATTCCTGTCTGCTGATTCCCACGGGCAAAGCTTTCCAGCCCCCCAGGCATTAAAAAAGAGGAAGAGAGAAAGGGGGCTTCTTTTCCTTTTTGGGTGGGTGGGGAAATAATTACAAGGCCGTGAAGCCCCATCGGTGGGTATTTATTGGCGCCCACTTAATAGTAGGAACTAGACTATGCTGTGAGTGTCGGAGCACTTTCGCTTGGACTTACCTTGATTTGGTTATTTTTGGCCTTAGTTGGGTGATAATTTCCCTTTCCCTGAAGGTAGGAGTTTATCTCAGAAGTTCTGGGAGTTGCAGAGGACTGAGTGGCCCTTCTGGAGACAACTGCTGAAAAGCAGATTCATGTTCTTGGTTTCAAGGGGAAAATGTGCCAATGATGGTGTGGGACAGAGGTCTCCCATTACAGGCCTGATCCAAAGCCCACTGAAGTCAATGGGAAGATTCCCACTGGGTTCCAAGAGCTTTGAATCAGTCCTTAAGCATCCCAGGTTCTCTCTGCTCCATAAACTAGCTATGGTCGCTCTATCTATCAATCATCTCAGACTTCCCTCCACCTCACAGACTCTCTTTCTACCCCACTTTCATGCTTGTCTCTCATCACTGCTGGTGGAATGGGATTTTCAGAAGGGCAGGAGCAGTATAATCAGCTGCTGAAATGCAGACTCTAAGGGTATGTCTTCACTACCCACTGTATCGGTGGGTAGCAATTGATTTATCTGGGATCGATATATCAAGTCTCGTTAAGACGCGATATATCGATCCCCGAATGCGCTCACCGTCGACTCCGGAATTACACCAGAGCGAGCGGCGGTAGCGCAGTCGACGGGGGAGCCACGGCCGTCGATCCCGTGCCGTGTGGACCCCAGGCAATTCGATACAAGATACTTCGACTTCAGCTACGCTATTCACGTAGCTGAAGTTGTGTATCTTGGATCGATCCCCTCCCCCAGTGTAGACCAGCCCAAAGGAGGGCTTCAGGTGGGGAGAGACTCTCCCGTATAAAATGACTTTTCCACAGTGCAAAGTGATACATCCTGGAATTCACTTCAATGGACACAGCTTCGGGAGGGTAGCAGCGCTCAGCAAGCGAGCAGGAGGTAATGGAACCTCTTTGAATCTGGAATACAGGAGGGTTTGATGAAAAAGGTTTATCAGGGAAACACAAAGCATTCCCTATTAGCTGGCTGGCCCCAGTCACAGAAGTTGGTGCAATCACATTTTATGTGTGGAGAACTTCAGAGATGCCATAAAAATGGCAAGAAAACTGCCTAGTAAGCCTTTGGGATTATTAGGATACAGTAAAACACAGTAGGTGATCCAGCTCTGTGCAGGGGCAACATGAATGGATGGAGGGTGAGGGCAGTGGTGATTGTGGAGGATTGGCTATCCTGTCTCCCCATGGAGCATGGCTCAGGGGTCCAGAGCGGGCAGGGAGTCATGCATGATCAGTTGAAAGACAGGTCTGGTGCTTTGTCCCACTTGAGTGGCCATCCAGCAGAGCAACCCCATGACGCACACTGTCCCTCTTTAGCTGGTTTGAAAGAATAGACCTGGGGTTGATGCAGGAATTGCTGGGTGATGTGCTGTGACCACTGCAATGCAGGTGGTCAGACCAGTGGCTCATAACAGCCCCTTCTGACATTAAAACCTATGAGAAGATCTCTGATTTTCCACCTACATTTGCAATGTGCTCATTGGATCTCCATAATAAAAGCAGAGAACAAGAGAGAGCCCCCCACTCCTGTGTTTAATTGTTGCTTTCCCAACTTTATTATAAAAGGCTCAGTTCCTTTCTTTCCCCTGTTTTGAAGGGATCAATAGCACTAGAGACTAGCCCCACGGGGCTCCGAGTCTGAGCAGGCAGTGAAAACTTCTCCCACACGGTGCCATTGCCACTCTCGGATTGAAAGGGGTGTTCAGCATCTCTGGATGGTTCGGTCCCCTGCGTCTGTCCCTGCACAGCCTGAAATAAGAGAACTGATTGTAGCGGTAGGAATTAGACTGAGCCTCAGGGCCATGTAAGGGTCCCCCAGCAGTCAGGAGATGGCGACACATCTCGGTCATCGTTAACCTAGTGAGCTGGAGGTGAAAGTCTCCATGTACCAGCACCAGTCCCCACAGTTATCTGGGTCCCCAAGACATTGGGCCAAATCTGTCCCTGAGGCAATTCTACTGAGGCCTGTGCTGTCACACCAGGGGATGAATATGACTGTGTTTTCTATCTCATTCATACCCCTGCCATGGAGGGGTTGAGGTTTCCACCCTATCCCGTAAATAGTAGATGAAGCTGGAAAATTACACCTTGGGTAAGATCCAAGAAGCTGTCTGAGAGCAAGGCTCCCTTCTCCCAGGGATATGTAGGAGCCAGGAAAGTACCTCAGAACTCAGGCCCACAAGCAATCAGAGGGGTTAGGCTGGCTCCCAGCAGGGACCTATGGGCATCTGTGCTTGCTCTGACCCCACGCCCCACCCTCATGCCAAAGATTAGGGAGGCACAAGGGCCTAGAACCTCAACAATATTCAGCTACCTCACAGCCATTGAACTAGGTGCCTAAATACCTTAGAGGATCCGGGCCTAAGTACAGTTCCTCCTGACAACCAGGACTCCCCTTGCAGGTCTCATGCACAGAGCTGCTGTGGCTGGCCAAGCTGCACTCTAGAGTTGTCAGTGATACCAGTTTGTCATCCCTGTGGTATTATCTGTTAGTGCATGTCCACCCTCACTATGCTCCCACACACCATTGCTGCACCTTGACCTGGCAATAAGGAGCTGCCAGAGCACACCTCAGACTTTTCAAAGAGTCACAGTGCTTTTCTCTGGCCCAGTAGCATCCTGCCCTCCCCTTATTACAGTCCAATTCCCCCAGGTCCTGCTCTCTGTCTTTCTCATATGCACAATTTTATCCCACTTTCTGTTGCATGGTACTCCAAACAGATCTCTGTATCCCCATCCATACCAGGGATGATAGAGCCACTACTGTTCACACCCTCCGCCCTCTCACCAGCCCCAAGTTACGACCCAAATTCCTCTCCCTCCCACACACACTTGCCCGCCCCCTCTCACTACAAGCCCAAATTCTCCCTCCCTCCCTCACACACACACACACACTACCTCTCCCCGCTCCCTGTATCCCATGTTTTATCTTCTCTGTATCCCCTCCATGCTGCTCTATTGATGTGAGGTAAATGGGTGGCCAGAGAGTTAGAAACCAGCCAATCAGTGATAGTTCCCCTCTGCCCCCCCAGAAAAGAAAACACTCCCCAAAGGGAATCTCTCCGGGGGGCCTGACTTCACTGAAAGGACCCCCCACACCATCTTTCCTAAGGCACAGGAAAGTATCCCTGTGCACCACCCAGGACACAGTGCCTCGACAGATCTGAATGCCGCTCACTGCTCCCCAGCTCTCTGAGATAGAAAGAGAACTCCAACTAATGCCAAAAGGAGGACAGGCCTGCTGGGGATTGCAGTTCACTTTTTAATTTCGAGATGCCTCGTTAGCTCCGGGCCGAGCTGAGTGGCTGAGAAGCATCAGCCACTCACTCCCCCCTTTGAAGCCCATTAGACCGATGAGCAGGTTGACTCTCAGGGGTGGCGCCATGGCAGAGGGAATGACATGTTCATCAGTTCAGCCGAACTGTGAATGGGGTGGAGAGGGGCTCCTGGCAAATCCTGGTCCACCTTCCCCAGCCAGACAGCCAGACTTGGACCATGCTGTCCAGAGCTTGCTAGCTGGGGAGATGGAGCTTGGGTGGTGGAGGAGAATGGAGCATGACTCAGTGGACTCATCAGTGGCATCACATCTTAGGAGCTCAGGTGCTAAATCTCACTAGCTTGAGTGACAGTTTCATTGAGTTGGATGGTTGCTGCCTAGTTCTTAGCTGGCACCTGGCTTCTTCTGGGAGTGGGTGCTAGCATATCTGCTCAGGGGATGGTCTGGGATAGCAAAGGGGCATTGAGTACGGGGAAGGGCCTTGTGGGAATAGCTGGGATAACTCGGGATGTCCAAGATGCCTTGACAGCACTAGGATATGTCCTATGACTGGAATAGCAGGGCGCTGTTGCAGAGCAGCCTGAGAGGCCTAGTTATAACTGTGCGGGGGGTCCCCATACTGGAATAGAAGGGGGTGCTACAGGGGAGGACTAAGATTTATTGACAGAGACATCAGTCTGTGGGGAGGGGAGATCTCAGTACTGAAATAGCAAGAACAGGGTAGGGGAGAGGGTGGGAGTAGGCTGAGCTGAGGGGACAGGGCAGGTTCCCAGCACTGGACCAGCTGGCGAAGCGTGCATCAGAAGTTCAGTTGCCAGTTGTATGGGATCCAGCAAGCTACGTCTGGGACACACTGATAGAGTGGTGCACAGGCCTTGTTTCTTAGAAGAGAAGGTGTGACGGGGTGGCAGGGGGAAGGGAGGCAGGAAGCTTTCACAGCAGCATCCTGCACAGTGCCTGGCTGTAGTTAGTGCTCTTAGCCTCTCACTTCTGGAAGGATTAACTCCAAAGCAAAAGAAAGCAAATTAAGAAGGTATTGCCCCAGGTCAGAGAAGGAGATGCAGGAAATGGCGCGAGGAGCCCTGTTAAGCACAGTGACTCAGCTGCTCTCAGTTGGTGCATCTATGCCCAAAACTTCACAAGAGTTTCAAGGAGATGGCCCTGCTTCCAGAGAACAGAGAAAGGGGGAGCCCTCCCTGGCTGAAGCCAGGGAGAGCAAGATTTTCTCCATGTCCCCCTTCCACCCACGAAGTCAGGGGCTCTTGGGTTTTCCACTCCAGGGAATTTGCGTACCGTGTTTGGAAATCTCAGGTGAAGAGAGAATGACTGGGGGTCCTTAAGGAATAAATACAAATCCCTACACTGCAAAGCATGGAGGTCCAGCAGCCTCTCCTGCTCCGATCTCTCTTCACACTTCCTTAAGGAGAATTAGTTACAGTTTATGGGGTCCTGGTTTTCAAAGACATCAGAATGCCGCAGTCTATGCTCCCTTTCCCATGCCCCTTATTACAAATGCAAACTTCCCTCCAGCACACCCTTACACACACCTATCCTCACCTCTCTCAGCAAAGATCCACATTCCCCTCCTTCAGATACACACACCTGTCCTCACTACTCTCATCACAGATCCCTGTTCCCCCCCAGACACACACACCTGTCCCCACCCCTCTCATGACTGATCCCAGCTCCTTTCCCTCAGATACATACACCTGTCCTCACCCCTTCATCGGAGATCCCAGCTCCCTTCCCTCCCTCACGCACACCTGTCCCCACCCTTCTCATCAAAGATCCCTGCTTCTTTCCCTATGATACGCACACCTGTCCCCTCCAGTCTCATCAGAGATCCCAGCTCCCCTCTCGCTCTCACACCCACACACCTGTCCTCAACCCTCTCATCACAGTTCCCCCCATTCCCTTTCCTCACACACACACACCTGTCCATACCCCTGTCATCACAAATCCCTGTTGCCCCTCCCTGAGATACACCCAACTGTCCCCTTTCCTCTCATCACAGATCCCTGCTCCCTTCCCTGGAAACACACACCTGTCCCCTCCCCTCTCACCACTGATCCCAGTTCCCCTCCCTCAGATGCACACACTTGTCCTCAACCCTTTCATAATGGATACAAGCTCCCCTCCCTCTCTCCCTCATGCACACCTGTCCCCACCACTCTCATCAAAGATTCTGGTTTCCCTCCCTGAGATACACACACCTGTCCCCTCCCATGTCATCACAGATCCCGGGTCTCCCCCTTCCCCCTCACACACACACACACCTATTTTCAACCCTCTTATCACAGATCCCCGTTCCCCTCCCTCACACACTCACACACCTGTCCCATCCCCTTTCATATTTGTTCCCCATTTCCTACCCTCATATACACAGACCTGTCTTCGCCCCTCTCATCACAGATTCCTGTTCTGCTTCCTCAGATACCCAAACCTGTCCTCACCACTCTCATCACAGATCCCTGCTCCCCTCCCTCAGATACACACACCTGTCCTCACCTCTCATCACAAATCCCTGTTGCCCCTCCCTCAGATAGAAACACCTGTCCTCACCTCTCATCACAAATCCCTGTTGCCCCTCCTGAGATACACACAACTGTCCCCTTTCCTCTCATCACAGATCCCCGTTGCCCCTCCCTCAGCTACACACACCTGTCCCCTTTCCTCTCCTCAGAGATCCCTGCTCCCTTCCCACCCATGCACACAACTGTGCCCTCCCCTCTCATTACAGATCCCCGCTCTCCCCCACCCAGACACACACACCTTTACCACCCTCTCATCACACATCTCTATTCCTCTCACTCAGATACACACACCTGTCCTCTCTGCTCCCATCCCAGATCCTCTCTCACCTTCCTTACACAGACACACCTGTCCTCACCTCTCTCATCACAGATCCCCATTCCCCCTCCCTCACACACAGTCACCTGTTCCATCCCCTTTCATTATTGTTCCCCATTCCCCATCCTCATATACACACACCTGTCCCCAACCCTCTCATCATAGATCCCTGTTCCCTTCCCTCCAATGTGCACACCTGTCCTTACCCCTCTCATCACAGATCCCGTTCCCCTCCCTCACATAGATACACCTGTTTTCAACCCTCTCATCACAGATCCCCACTCCCATTCCTCAGATACACACACCTGTCCTCTCCCTTCTCATCACAGATCCCTGTTCCCTTCCCTCCAATGCGCACATCTGTCCTCACCTCTCTCATCACAGATCCCCATTCTCCCTCCCTCATATACACATGCCCGTCCTCACCCCTCTCATCACACGTCCCCGCTCCTATCCCTCAGATACACACCTGTGCTCACCCCACTCATCACAGATTCCCAGTCTCCCTCACACACACACACACACACACACACACCCCTGTTCCTTCCCCTTTCATCATTGTTCCCCATTCCCCTCCCTCAGATAACCAAACCTGTCCTCACCCCTCTAGTCACAGATCTGAGGTCTCCTTCAGATACACACACCGGTCCCCTTTCCTCTCATCACAGATGCCCGCTCCCTTCCCTCTGATGGTCACACCTGTCCTTGCCTCTATCAACACATATCCCCATTCCCCTTTCTCATACAGACAGTACTGTTTTCAACCCTCTCATCACAGATCCCGTTGCCCCTCCCTCAGATACACACACATGTCCCCTTTCCTCTTATCACAGATCCCCGCTCTCTTTGCTCAGATGCACACAGCTGTCCTCGCCCCTCTCATCACAGATCCCTGTTCCCTTCCTCACACAGACACAGCTCTTTTCAACCCTCTCATCACAGATCCTGTTGCCTCTCCCTTAGATACACACACCTGTCCCCTTTCCTCTCATCACAGATCCCTGCTTCCTTCCCTCAGATACACACACCTATCCTCACCCCTCTCATCACAGATCCCCATTCCCCCTCCCTCACACACACACACACACCTGTCCCCTCCCTTTTCATCTTTGATCCACGTTCCCCTCCATCAGATACCCAAACCTGTTCTCACCCCTCTACTCACAGATCCGAGGTCTCCTCCTTCAGATACACACACCTGTCCTCGCCCCTCTCATCACAGATCCCCATTCCCTTCCTCACACAGAAACACCTGTTTTCAACCCTCTCATCACAGATCCTGTTGCCCCTCCCTCAGATACACACAACTGTCCCCTTTCCTCTTATCACAGATACTCGCTCCCTTCACTCAGATGCATACACCTGTCCTCGCCCCTCTCATCACAGATCCCCTCTCCCCTCCTTCAGATACACACACCTGTCCTCAGCTCTCTCATCACAGATCCCTGCTCTCTTCGCTCAGATTCACACACGAGTCCTCACCCCTCTCATTACAGATCCCCCTCCCCTCCCTCAGATACACACACCTGTCTCCATCTCTGCTCATAGATCCCCAGTTCCCATGTCTCAGATTCACATACCTGTCTCCACTTCTCTGCTCACAGATCCTTCTTCCCCTTCCTCAGATAGGCACAACTGTCTCCACCCCTCTCCTCACAGATCCAGATTCCCTTCACCGACATGCACAGACAAATACACGCACACCTGTCCTCCCCGTCTCACTACAACCCCAAATTCCCCTCCGTCCCCCCCTCAGAGCCTCCTACACTTGTCCTCACCTACTACCAGTATAGACCCAAATTCCCCTCCCTCTCACACACACTTCTCTATTCTTCCAAACTCCCCTCTGTGTCACACACACCTGCTCATACTTTCTTCTCAGGTGATGAGCGGGAAGGATGGAGTTCAATGGAATTCCATCCTCAGCCATTCCCTTTAGAAACTGTGCAACATCGACCCCTGCAATCGCAAATAGTAAAAATAAATGATTGCTGATGCATAAAGTGTTGCAGCGAAACATCGTCAGTAGTTCAGGGCTCCTGAAGTGACTGTGCTGGAAGGCTGAGCCACCATGTTGGCTGAAGGGAATGCAGCAGGAGTAGGGAGGGAGGGAGACAGCAGATCTAGCCCTCACTGCCCAGAGTTTGACTGCTGGAAAATATTTCGCTGTAGTGGTGTTGTAGCGTAAGGAGTTAGGCACATTGTTATACATTAATGCCAAGATACCTGAGACTGCTCCCTTTGTCCATCCTGGGATAATACTTGGGACTTCTCTAGCATGGTGTCGCTGTTCATGGAGTCAGTCCCCTTATAAGGTAAATATTAGTATCTCCATTTCATGGGGAGAAGCTTGGGCACCGAAAGGTTAAAAGAATTTTAGGTGGCTTGCCCAAACTCTTACACCCAGGCAGAGCCGTGCTCTCCTGCCTCTCAGTCTGGCTCTTGTACTACTAGGCCTTGGCCAGGGGAATGGTGTTTTCAGGTCACACATGTACGCTATTACACCCTTGCTGGCTCTAGCCAGGCCTATGTTGGGGTCTCACATGCCAAGCCGCGTGGGGAACATGGTGAGTGATGTGCAAGGAAAACCCTGGCAATTGAGGAAGTTGGGTTGGTGATTCAATAGGTGGCTCTTCCCTACTATGTAGCTAGGGGGCATGTGAGAGGTGCCATCTTCTGGATTAGACATAAAACTGAGGTCCTGAATGCTTGTGGTCATCAATTAGCCCAATACCCTTTTTACAGCAGTAGGAAAGGATGTTTGTTTTCTGGCTCTGGCCAAATTCTATTTTGAGTAATTGCATCCCACCTCCCTAAATCGCCTGATGCTTTCCTCTTCACTTCCTGTCTGAAACAGTTGGGTACCATGGCTTTATTCTGTTCTACTGCTACTTCATTCCAACCCTGGGTGGCTGCATTTCAGTGGTGGTTTAATTGATTCTTGTTTACCTGTGCTGTAGTTTATAAAGTGCCTTGGGATCCTTTTAGAACGATGGCTGTCTATAAATGGGTAAGACATTATTATAATTACTATTATTAGTATCACCTGACTCATAAATTTGAAACATAAGCCTTTGTCTATACCGAATATATAGTTCTATTCAGAGCGAGGTGAATAATTTTTAACATAGCATTTCTTCCATGACTTTTGCCTTTTGTTTCCGTTCACAAGCTGTTTATAAACAGTTTGTGATTTAATAACATTTATTCATTACTAAAGGTTTTTGGCTGAATGATTCTTGGTCTGTAGATTGGTCATAAGCAGTTTGTTGTGATTATTTAGTATGCAAAATATGAGCTGTTTTGAGTGGCCTCATAGGTCACATGGTGTTGTTCTGTTCCCTGATTGGGTGAGTGACATTCTTAAACTCAGATTTCTGGTTTGAATGCTCTCAATTATGAGTTTTAAATTCACTTTCCATGAATATTCTCTAATATCTGCTTTAAAATCACTGTTTCCATGCACATACCTGCCAGCAAGCTCACCTACCAGACTATTCCCAGAAAGCTAATGCAGAAGGAGTGCAAAAACAAACAAACAAAAAAACAGCTAAAGTGAATCCATTTAAAAATTGAAAAGTGTTAATGAAAAATATTCACCTGCCTCTTGATGAGAGTATCTCAAAGCACTTTGCAATCCTTAATTTACTAAAACCTCACAACCCCCATACGTGGTAAGTCAATATTTTTACCTCCATTCTGCTGCTGGGGAAACTAAGGTACAGAGGCTTTATTTATATATGTAACACAATGGCTAAGTATGTCATTTCTCTTTCTAGAGGCTGGTTCACATAGGGAATCAGAGCCTACTAATGTAATGTAATGTAGTTCCTTTAGGTCAAGGGCTAAAGTTTGATGCGGAAAGTCAGAGGTTCAGTCTTCGCTGATAACCCATGAAAGGGGATGTAATTAGCTATGTACACACATATGGACAGTTCATGTGAAAGCTTGTATATTTGCATGCACCTGTTAAAAACTGTATATGAAAATGGCTGAGTGCTTTTAAACAAATGCTGCACTCGACAGTGGCACAAAACCCATTAAAGGAATTAACTCCATGTGCATAAAAGGTGAAATACATTAGAAAGCAGAGCCCTGTAGCAAGCATAAAGCTGTTCAGTGAATCGGTATTCCATAGCTCAAACCCATTGTTCCTGTTCCCATTGCATATAAGACACCAGAGCTCTTCAAGGCTGTCCTCTTTACAGGTCTGCAAGAGAATCAGAGTTTGCTCTAAGCAGGTTTGCGTTTCATGGTGGTTCAGATGTTGCTACAATGTTATTCAGACAGAAAAGGGTTATTCTTCTGTGTTCAGCATTTTTCCCTTCCCTTGTGTGTAGGAGCTGAGAAATCTCTTTCTTTGACCTTTTTTTTTCATACTCTGTCCCTTTCCCCTTACACTGACACTAGAATATTGCTGTTAACTGATTGTGCAATCACAGATATCTGTGCCTGTGGCAGGGGCAAGGCCCAGTGGACCTCGTGTGGCTTTGGTTTCAGACCTCAGGACCCCTTAGTTCAAGTCTGGGATGGCTTGTAGTGTGGTTATGGTTGGAAAAGAGCCTCTGTAAAAATTACATCTTGTTGTTCCATATTTGTTCTCCCTCAGCGACTTCCATGTCAAATTTGCTCAGTTTACCAGTCAAAACAAGATATTTCTACCTGCCAGCGCAGCAAGCTCAGCCTGGGATCTGGAAATCAAGCTGTGTTCTCTCTGCTTTGGACATCATCACCAAGCAAAAAGATTCTGGAATCAGGGCTTAACTGGATGTGATTTTTCGATTGTGTGAATGTAATTTGCTCTTCTGTAGCATTATTGGCTCTGTGTGACAGAGAGGAGTAAAGATGCTGTGTTGTGCAAATATTGACTAATGAATCCTCTCAACTGCCCTATGAGGTGGGGGAGTATTCCCACCCCTATTGTACACTTTGGGAAGCTGGGGTGCACAGAGATTAAGAGATTTGTTAAAGATCAGGCAACAGATCAGTGGAAGAGCCAGGATTAGACCCAAGAATTTCTGCCTCCCTTAACTGTAAGAGTAGAATGCAGGAGCGCCCAGGTTTCTAGGTCACTAAACCATACTCCTTCTCTAGTTAGGGTTAGTCGGTGAACTCAGCAAGGGGAGCAGATAGGGGCATTCGCCTTTCTGACATAGCTTTAAAGTACACTGTATCACAAGTTTATTCACTGATAATTTATTTTCTGATTGATGGGGGGGAGAGGGGAATTGCTAATAATTTAATTCACAAATATTATTTGACTATCCCAGAGCTGGTTTAATAATGAAAAACTGTATATGTAAATAATGTAGTAAGAAAAATGGGCAGGATGTAATTCTCCACTGACTTTGACCTTTACGTTTCATAAGCTTCTATAACAAATCCCACCACAAGCTGTCAGTAACTACTGACTTCAGGTCCTTCAGCACCAAAGCACAGGCCTCTACTACTTGAGCTAACAGAGTAACTTCAGCAGTATTAGACTTTTATCCACTACATGGAGCAGCCACTAGAGGAAGACATGACATTTAGCTAGTATGTCACATGTTCTTTCCATGATACATTATTATCAAAAGCACTTGGATTTAAAGGAAGGTTTCCTGTCATGGCCAGTCTGTCTTACCCAGCTGAGAAATGATCATGCCGAATTGTCATTTTAATTTCCATTGGAGCAGACTATGATGTCACAACTGCGGCTATGCCATGGGCCCAGGTCAGAACAGGTCTGGGAAGGAAATGCACATCTCTCCAGTAATAACAAGGAGAATTACTAGCCCATTCATTGCTGTTTGTTTAAATGGTCTCTTTGTTTATAAGTTTGTCCCAGTGAGAAAATCCTTCTTTAAACCTCCTTCTTCCAGGAGGTTTGCTGGCTGTTGGTTAGACTGAATTCCTCTCTAAATCCAGGGAAAGGTGATTGCTCCAGGTCATACGGAGGGGTCCATTAATGAGGCAGTGCAAGGGGGAAGGCCAGGACTCAAAGGAGAATGGATTCCCCTCTTGCACCAGTCCATGTTGGGGAGTTCGCTGATAAGATAGCAATAAATGAAACATGGAGATTGCAGTCTCAGTCCTGCATCCATTACAGTTCTGGGTGTCGGTTTGGGCTTTGAATTCCCCTGTCACTCCAGAAGTGGGTGAGCCCTCACGGTTATGGCTGGGAGTCCATTGATGAGGCAGTCACGGTGAAGCTCAGGACTGAATGAACATGGAGACTGAATTCCCCTCTTCCTACTGGGGAGGGTGGTCCCCCTTGTGGTGCCTAGGGGGTGAGTCACATCACCTGTAGACCCCAGACTGGAGATGGCTCCAGAAGGGATTTTCAAAAGCATTCAACATTAGCTTAACTCTGATCCCATTGGAGTTAAGGGTAAAATTCCCATTGGCTTCAGTGGCAGCAGAGTTAGGACAGTGCTTAATGCTTTTAGTAACCTCACCCTATATGGGGTCAGTCCTGCAAAGCCTTACACCAGGGATCTCAAACTCAAATCCCCACGAGGGCCACATGAGGACTAGTACATTGGCCTGAGGGCTGCATCACTGAAACCTTTTCATACAACGATACAAAAGTATAGTCAAAAATGAAAAAAATGAAGAGTAATATAGTATGCTATTAAAAGTCAATGTATTAACTTTTTAAAAACTGTAATGCGAAGAGGGTTTTTTAATAAAATATAAACACCTGTAACTATTCCTTATGTGGTAAGTAACACTGATGCTGATCTACACTAACAGTCTATCAACATAACTGTAGTGGCAGGAACTTTTTAAAGTAACTATTCATACAAAATATGTTGCCAATTTTCACAAACATTCTTCCCAACTACTCAGAGCAAAGAATCATACATGCTGAACTTAATACCTCAGACTGCTCGTCTAGTCCTTGAGGCCCCGCCTCTTCACCCCCCCCACCCCGAGCCCCATCCCAACCCTTTCCCCAAAGTCCCTGCCCCAACTCCGCCCCCTCCCTGCCCCATTTCAACCAAATCCCGGCCCCGGCCCCGTCTCTTCTCTGCCTCCATCCCTTAAGCACATTGTGTCCCCACTCCTCTCCTGTTCCTCCTGGAAAGTCCTAAGCACTGACAAACAGCTGTTTGGCGGCGGGAAGCTCTGGGAGGTAGGCGGAGGAGCGGGAACGCGGCGCGCTCAGGGTGGGGGAGGGAGCTTGGCTGCTGGTGGAGTTGGCGCCTATGGCGGGCCGCAGGAAATAATTCCGCGGGCCACATGCATGTTTGAGACCTCTGCCTTACACACATGAATAGCCCACACTCATTGACATCAGTGGCTCCGTTCATGTGAATAAGACCTGCTTGCCCACGGCTTGGCAGAACAGGGTCTCATATTATCTGTGCTCCTTGTGCTAGAAAAGTGTTGATAGTGGTTTGGAGAAAGGGATGCAATAGACACTTCCTGCTAGCTGGAGCTTAGAGGCCCATAGAAATAAATGGAAAGTCTCCTGTAGACTTCAGTGAGCTCTGAATCAGACCTTTGGTGAGAACAAAGGGGGGAAGGGGAGGACTAATATTGCCTATTGCATCCAGAATCTGAGCCGGAGTTCCTTTAATTCCAGAAAAGTCTGATGTCAGCAGAAATATTAAAAGGGGAATACAATTAATCACTGAAGTGAACAGCTCCTTTGGTGTTTACCAGAAATGAGAGGAGCTCGGCAGAATTGTCTCAGCCTGGGAAGGAAGTTTTGGGGAATGGGGGGAGGTTTGATGACAGAAGTAGGACGTAAAGCAGGAGTTTTCCATATGTGTTTCTGGTTTTTGCACTGTTAACTCAGTTCCATTTTTTGAAGTTGGAGCAGAAATTGACAGGCACCTGGATTAATAGTGTGTGCTACTCACTTTGAAGAATTGTAGAAGATGCCTACATATATATCCACCTTACAAAACCCTAATCACCCGTGCACCCCAGGCAAGTAATTCTTCTGATGTGCAAGTGACATACCGTTAGTTGCTTTTGTTATTATCAGTTGTGCTGGCAAAGGCTGGGCAAGTGGATTTTGTGAAAAGGCTGGTAAATTTTCAGGACATTTATGTAAGGCAAATCTCTGCTGAAATGACCATAATATCAGCACATTGGGGGCGGAAGCTTTCAAAAGCGACTAGAGATTCTGGGTGCCCACCTTGAATCCCCTTCGCTGTTACCTACTCTTGTGATTTTAGCACAAGTCACATAATCTTTGTTGTTTTTCTTAAAGTCGCAGCTCCTGAAGTGAAGTCATTACAGGTGAACTGCCGCTTTCATTAAAAGAAAAAGCTTATAGATTATAGAGAAAAGGTGGAGAATATGAGCTGAGTGCACCCTAAAGGTTCAGACATCAGAAGGCAAAGAAAAATAATCCCAAATTTATTATTCTTTTTAAAAATTCTGATGATTTCTAAGATAATCTCATGATTTTTAAACCAGTTTCATGATTTTTTCAGGCCTGGCTCATGATTTTTGAATGTTCAGGGTTGGCAATACTGCATCTTAAAGAGACCTACCAGTTCTGAGGCACAGACACACATACAACCCAGCACTTTATTTCAGGTCTCTGGCCAACTGGTGAGTCAAGTGACCAAGAGTCATGTGACAGCTCAGAGGCAATGCTCCCTATAAGGGGGAGCCTGCTCAGTTAGAAAGGAAAATGCAGGGTTAGTAGAAGACCTACGAAGGGTCCCCTGTTTCAGTCAGGTAGACAGTCTGGTAGGAAATACCTGTAGAGAGCAGGTGTAATGGAGAAAGGCCAGGAGCAGGTGTGGGTTTCAGGAAGGCGCTATAGAATCCATGGATGATTTAGCTGATTATTTAATAGTGTTAAATAATCAAAACCCTGAAGAAAGGGACTGAAATTCTGCTACTGTTGGGAGCTTTATCTGACAGTGAGTTGGCCCATTGGCTTACACTGACTTTCAGGGGTTGGGGTTTAGCACTTTCTGAAAATCAACCCTCTTGACAGTATCTCAGTGTGGCAAACACCAGAATTGGAGCCCCCCAAATTACTAGCCAGATCCTGAAAATCTAGGCTCCGATGTCTATATTTGTAGAAAACTGGCATGTTCTCAGCCGTCAAGTTGTGCTACTGTTCTGTGCTTCGTGTGCTGATTGAAATAAATGTAGGAGCTGGAGCTAGTGGTATCCTGTAAAACAGAAGAGTGAGTGAACAATGAATAGGAAGTGTGATTTCTTCATTAAAAATTTAAAAAAGAAAAAGCTACCTTCCCATTGCCCCTTTGATAAATATGACAAGTCAACAGATTTTCTTGTTACAAATATTTGCAGTGTTTCATAATGGGGTAATGGATTTGATATCAACCAAAGTGTTTGCATTAACCTATTTAAATTAATTTGGTTCAGATCACTTTGCATTAAGGGATTGGATGGCTCAGGGCTTGGTAATATGTACAAATGTTTTCCTACCAATAGGTCCTGGGTTCAAATCCAGCCCTGATCTATAGTGAATGACAACAGTTAATTGATTAATAGTTGCTGGTTGATATCAGGACCCCTCATGTTTGTTATCGATTGGCTCCTTTGTTGACAGTCTGAGGAAATAAGTTAAGGAATGAATCAATCACATAGACCAACTTCCCCTATGACCTTTAAAGGTAATCATAAGACTAAGGCATGTTGACGGGGCAATATGGGGGCAGCTTTCACAACTACTGTCCGTTCTGTGGCTAAATAGATTAATTCAGTCTCTAGAGCTCTTCATCCAACATTAAATTATCTTAAAATAAAGTTTCTCGGTGTATTTTTAAAAAAAGAGATATTTTTAATGTTGGATTAAACATCAAGGAATGATTTGACATGCTTGCATGAAAATATGTTAGTAGGACATAGTCAGGGCTGGTAAGTAGACCCATCAGCCTTGGTTTGCTTTGCAGAGTTGGGCATGCATGTCACATGAGTATACGTGCTTTTCATCAGACACATTTCCCTCATCTTCAATTTCATTCTTGTGAGCCAGCGGGGTAGTGAAATCCACAAAAGCCCTGTCAGACAGAGGAAGGATAGTCTTATGGGTTTCACTTCCTCCTGCTGCCCCAGACTTCTTGTGTGACCATGGGCAAGTCACAGAGGGCTTGATTGATTTCGATAGGTTGGATCAGGGCGTGAATCTCCTTATGCCTATGTTCCCTGTGTGTAATGTGGGGACAGTAACCCTGCCTTCCTCTCACCCATGATCTGTATTGTCTATTTAAACTGTAAATTCTTGGGGCCAGGGACTGCCTCATATGTTTGTACAGCACCTAGCACCATAAGGCTCTGATCTAAGCACTCTGCATCCTTCCTATGTGGTCAGATGTCACTTAGGGCACAAGCAAAGCCCTGTCATCCCTGTGCATCCTGGGTTGCTGTTTGCATGTCCTCTATGTTTTCCCTCTCTGGGCACCATTCAACAGAGGGATTCTTTTTGTCAGCTGCTTCTGTGTGCCCCTCCAGCTGTCCAATGGCACGCCTGTCATGGCGCATGCTCTGGCTTCATTCTTAACATGTGTCCCAGACATTTCCACCTTCTTTTCTGAATAACTTTGGAGAGAATGGGGTTCTGGAACTCTCTGATGGCTCTTAGTGTTTGTTAGATTCCATCTAATACCTGGTATTTTTCTGAGGGTACATCTACACTACAGCGGGGAGTCGATTTAAGATACGCAAATTCAGCTACGTGAATAGCGTAGCTGAATTCGACGTATTACAGCCGACTTACCCCGTTGTGAGGACGGCGGCAAAATCGACTTCTGCCGCTTTTTGTCGGCGGCGCTTACTACCACCTCCGCTGGTGGAGTTAGAGCGCCGATTCGGGGATCGATTGTCGCGTCCCGACGGGACGCGATAAATCGATCCCCGAGAGGTCGATTTCTACCCGCCGATTCAGGCGGGTAGTATAGACCAGGCCTGAGACATTTGCTTTCGAAGACATTTAGATGTCTGTCTGTACCTTGGCTGGCTGTCCAGCTTTCACACCCATGTGGGAAAATGGAAATAACATTGGAGTGGAACATTCATTGTTTGGTCTTTAAGTTGAAGATTTTCTAAATCTAAACCTTGTTTCAGCTGGTGAATGCGGTTGCCACCTTGCCAATTGGTGACATTCTCTCCTTCTGGATAGCTAGGCACTGCAGTTGTATAAATAATTATAATAAGGGACACAGGAGCCTGAAAATAAACCCAGCATTCAACTGTGAGATGAGTTGCAAATCCATGATGGAGACCCAGGTTCAAGGCTGCTCCCCTTTCTGTCTTCCCCATGCTGACCTGAGGTGGACCTGGGGCAGGCGGTGTGACATAGTTCCCTATTGTCGTCTTCTTTCCCTTATCCCATCAGCTGAGTTTGGGCTGTTGTGCTAGCATCCGCCATCTTCATCTGTCCAAGGAGTCACACCGTCCCCTGTATTGTGACGGATGAATCTGACATAAAGGAGGAGGGAACAGCATGGAGAGAAAGCTGCCCTTGTGAAATGTTTACTGTTGTGTCCCTCCTTGGGAGTGCAGCCGAGTCGCCTGTAGGAAAAGAGGGCCAGGTTTCCAAAGGAACTCAGCTCAGCACCCACTGCTGGGGCCAGATTGACAGAAGAGATCAACTCCCATTTAGGCAACTAGCTACTTCTGCCCAGTGGGCTGAGCTCTTTTGAAAATCTGCCCCTTATTTAGGTGCTGAAATGAGAGCTGAGCTGTGCTGGAAATCTGACGCCCAATGCATCCTGGGCTCAGCCAGTGACACACAAAGAGCACAGCAAAGGTGCATTACATAACAGATGGACGATAGTGATCCAGTTGATCAACAGCATCCTGTGATTCAAAGGGAAACTTCTCCAGTCCTCTGGATGCTGGAAGGACATACTCCCGTAATGCTTATAAGCTAATCAAGCCCTAGGAAATGTACTAGACCAGTGGTATATTTGCCTGTATTTTACCTGCATGGAGGGTGAAGAGGGAGTTTATAGCTGAGCCCTGGGACCTTATTGCAAATCTGAGGGACAACCACCTTTCTCAGTATACACAGCATGACCTTCAATGGGAGTTAGGTGTGTAAACTGCTTAGACCCTTTTGAAAATCCTGTTAGACGCCTCGCCGCATCGTTAGGTGCCCAAATACCTTTGTAAACCTGTCCTAAGGTACTTAGGCACATGCCTAACTTTAAGCATGTTAATAGTCCCAGTGAAATCAATGGGATGGCATGCTTACAATGAGGCATGTGCTTAGGTACCTTGCTGAATGAGTGCCTGGATGATCTGGGGGCTTGCAACGGAATTCCCCAGAGTTAATTTGCTTTCTGCTGCTTTTCATTCTCTGTTTTAAGCCTGCACAATTGATACCTTGTTTTTATTCAGCTCAGGTACGTGCCTACCACCATCTTTTAAAATCAACCTCGATCTAGCTTCCTCTATAATCCTTCAATACCCACGGGATGGCTTTTGTAGTCTATTGCAGCCAATTGATTGTTCTCTCTAACTTCCAAATTTCCATGGGATAGTCACAATATCCCACTTTAATCCCCACTAATCCATTAAAAGTGCCCATGGGATAGCCTCAGTAATCCACTGTGCCTCACGGATGGCATTCTGTAGTTTCCGGCTTTCCCTGGAACATTCACAAAATAATGATTGTTACATTTATACCAGCATGGCACCTCACCTTCTGAAGGATCCCACAGCAGCACCTTGCAAACTGATATAGGGCTCACTTCACCCACAACTGCAATGCTACCCTCTCTGGGGTGAAACATAGCAACTGTTCAACAGTGCACAGCAACACTATGCAACAGTTGAGGGCAGGAAATGAAAAATACTGTATCCATTCAAATCTGCAGGGGAAATTTAGGTCAACAGCTTGTTGGAATTTGGCCATTACAACAAGGTTAACACCTGTACGCTTGGAAAGAATGCAAGGGGATATTAATGAGTATGAGCGGTCAGTTTTATGTCTCAGCTCAAAGGTGGCACAGCCAGCAGCACAGTGCTTCCTGTCTCCATGCTGAGCAATTGGTTCAATGCATGTAGATTCAGGTTTTCCACAGAAATCTTCTTCTGTATGAGTACCCAGCTAGCCCAAGCCTCTCTTAGCTTGTGAGACCAGAGAGGACTGCAGCAAAAACATGGCATGATTATATACAGAAGATGCCGTTTTGTTATGTGAGTCCTAATTACTCCCTCAAACCCCACACAGTACTCCACTGTATCTTGGAAACGGCTCACTCTAACTTTCCATTTCCCATGGGACATCCCTAATATTCCTCCTTATTAAATGAATTGTGCAAATTGAGCAATCTGATTGGCTACTGGCCAAAAGCCATGCTGTTAAGAGAGTAGAACAGCACCAGTTGGAACTCATCATTAGCCTCATCACTCAGGGCTATATTGTGCTTAGTCTGACAGAGGTGTGAATAGATGGGAGTGGGTGCAAGGAGATATTCCGTCCCTCATCCCAATAAGGATCAGCAGGACTCAAACGTAGGTCAGCAGAGCCATCAGACAATAGACACTGCTACACTGCAGTAGCTATAACCCTGCCACTCCTCAGATGCTGCAAACTGCAGCAGACATACACTATGAAAGGTCCTGCCCAAGTGACTCCCTTGGAGGCTCCCACTTGGCCTTTTTACCCCATATAAGCCCACGGGGTGTACTAGGAAGTGTCCATCAACAATTTAGATCCCCAGTGAGCTGCCATGATTGACACTGCTTCCAAACTCCTGGAACTTTGCAGAGACAGGATAAGGGACTTACTACCGCAACTACCTACGGAAATTCTCCTTTAGCTCAAGGGCTAAAAGCATGTGTTTTTGGAGCTGAAGGAGCAGGTGTCTAGCCCTGGCTACCCAGGAAGAGGTGTGATTTTAGATAGTAATTGGGTGTGCTTTTCTGCAACACGTGGATTCATTACCCTGCCCTTCCCCAAATCAGTGGGGTTTCTACCACTGCGGTCAACACTGGAGTTCTGTTGCCTGAAGCATGAGCACAGAGACTGTGGCTCTGACTTGGATTCTGACCCTTTGCTTAGAACCCCGACCCAAGTTCTGACCTCTGGTATTGACTTTGGCCTGGAAATCTGACCATGACAAACCCTTAATGTGGGCCAGGCTGGTCTTTCAGCTCCAAAAAAGCATGTTTTTAGCACTTGAGCTAAAAGAGAATTTCCTTAGGTAGTTGCAGTAGTAAGTCCTTTATCCTATCTCTGCCCCCAGCCACTTGAGGGCAACACCACACTCACTCCTACACACCCAAAGCCAAGACATCACAGCAAGGCAAGAATGGGGACATCTTCCTTCCCCACCCACCCCAGCTCCCTGCCCTGGGCCTTCTCATCCCCCACCTGGCAATGTGGGGACAGTGCCTTAAACTGCAATCTAGCCCCCATCTGCTTTTTTGCCCCATGCCCAGACCAGTGTAGTGTGGGGTAAGGCCTGGCCTGCTAGGAACAGGGGCAGACTCTGACAGGAATGCTGGAGGGAGTGCTTTGATATCAACCTCTGTAAATGTTTGATGTTTCTGGCTGTTGCGCTGGTAGGACAAGCTAACTGTGTGCTTTGCGATAGGCTGGGGGGATGGTGGCGAGGTCGGCTGTGAGTCACACAAATGCAGAGGGAATAAAAACAGGTGAAAAGGGGTTGGGGATGTTTAATGTGTATTTAAAGTTTGATTGTGTTGGCAAGGTTTAAGCAGGTGCTTAAGTGACCCAGCTGAACTCATTGCTTCTAAACGTCACCACAAATCAGAGAGACACCGGATAAAATCAGTTCCCAAAACACTTTGCTTCTGCTTTCCTGGCACATGGTCAGCTATCCCTGTTCCACAACCAATAATAACCCCTTCTGATTCTCAGGCATCTCTGCCCTAAATGCTAAGCCATAAAACTTTTTGGGGGGCATGTCAATCATTTCTGAACTAACCCTATGCTTGTCTGTTACTGCTGGTTTGTCTGTGGGGCAGGGACCTGTCTTTTAATAAATGTTTGTCCTGCACCTAGCACGAGGGAGCCCCGATCTGCATTGGGGCTGCTAGGCACCACAATGATACAGGTAAATGGCATTAATTAACAATCCCCTTTATTACAGCCATCCCAGCTTATAAAAGCAAAAAGACACTCCATGATGCCCATTATTAGGCTGCTGGTATAGCATTTCTTGGTTACAAGATGCGCTCAGCTCATGACCTTTTCAGCCAGGTTGTGTAATAGTGGTGAGTGTTATGGTCATTGGACCCTAATGGAGATCAGTACTAGTGACACTTCATTCATTCGTAATATAGTGCTGAATGTGAGCCATGCTCTGTAATCTATGATTACCTGTGGGATATTGTCTCTAACATACCAGTACCTGTCCACATACAGTCAGAATGGCTCAGGGAAATTTTTCTGTTTCCACACATAAAGAACAAAGCATATACCATCCATCTAACATAACGATTATGTACGATTATGGAAAACAATGCAGAGAAAGAACCAAAGTAAAGTCTCCATGAGTGAGTGAGTGAGAGAGTGCAGTGTGTGCATCTCTGCAACAGGCTGCAGAAACTCCAAGAACAAAATAGCAGCTGTATCTGAACAGAGGCAGGGTCCTTATAAATGTAAAGGTGCAAGTGCAGAAAAAGGACATCCCAGTTTCATAGCTGCATGCACCACCAGGTGTGTGGGGCCGGAAGAGAAATGTAAGGGTAGCACCAACTGGTACAACCTTTCACAAGGTGCAGCCTGCATTCCACCTGTACTGGTACAGCTCTGCCAGCCATTTGGGAATGGGACATGATCCTGATCTTGCCCCAGCCTGTTTCTGGAGCCCTGTGCCAGGCTCCTTGAATCTTGAGCACTTGGAATAAAGATTGTTATTTTTCATAGTTACCCTGAGGAATCTGGGGAGAAACTACTTGTGCTTATGTCTCCTTCAGGGCTAGGCACAGTCTTCTCCTATATATAGGTCCAGTGGCCCCAGACAGGCTGAACACTCTGCCTGAGAAAAGGCGGGGATGGCAAAAAGAAGTAAATTTACTCGTGAGAGTGGGAGCCCATCATGGTCAAAGCCAAACTGGTCTGATTAGGAAGCCAGCCTTTGATGCAGCTACTGAGGGACTCTGCCAGACTTGAGCATGGAGGAAGTTCCATAGGCAGGATCCCTGAGCAGAAAACTCCTTGGTCCAGTTCAGAACTGTGCTGAAAAATCCTAACCACCAGGTAAAGCACAAAATCACATTGTCTCCTTTCCTTTCTGTGCATGGCTCTAATGCTGTGCAAGACAGCCCAGAGAGCAAAATTCTTCATTCATCTACAGGCCAGTTACAGCACTGGCAGGCCCATGCTGCCCCATCAACAGGTGCTACTTCCTGTCTGAAGGGAGAAGCTTGAGGGGCCAGGGAGTGATCAGCCCCATGAGGTTCTTCGCTGTGCATCCCTCAGAGTGGGTTTTGTGAGGCAGACACACATCCTCTAGGAAATGTATAGACCAACCAAACTCAGTATTGCCAACCCCACGTGTTTGTAAAGCCTGAGCCAGGCCCCCCAAAATCACAAAATTGGCTTTAAAAAATCATGAGATTTCAATAAATAATCCAACATGAGTTCTTTTTCATTTGCCTTCTGGTTTCTGAGTCTTTCAGGGACACATGTTCAAGTTTTTCTCTGCAGAGAAACTTTTTTTTAATGAAATATCAGATTCTCACATAATCACAAGACTCCAGGAGCTGAGGCTTTAAAAAATCAAATATTGTGAGAGTCACAATATAATTGTGAGTTTTGGCAATGCTACTAATTTGCTCTCACATAAGTCACTGGACAGCTGTCATAGAGTAACAATATTCTGTTACTATAAAATCCCTTTTTACCCTGTTTCATTTTTTCTGGTTGTGTCTTGAATTTTAGTTTTTCAGAGTCTCTTTCTCCCTTCCCCTCTAATACAGTTGTCACAGGCAATAAGCTGCTTTTGCTGCAAAACCACTGAGATTTCTCCACTGATGATGGGAAGTGGGGAATTTTTCCCCTAGGAGCAATTGTGGGAAAATTTGCAATTTGTTCCTGGTAAGGAACTTGGCTATCCTTCATCATGGAAAGATGCTATTCACTGGTGAAAATGGCATCACCTCAATCTCTACCACGTAGATGAAATCCTTTTTCATGTGGAAACATTTCTTCTTATTAATATGGCTAATGGCACAGATCAGAGAGCATCATAATATCAACAAATGCCAGGAATATTGGGTCTGCTTCCATCACCCAAACTCAAATAAAGTAGCCCAGGGCCCTCTCTATTAGCCAAAAAGTGACACAGATAATTTTTTTTTAATCCTTTACCTTTTATATTAATCCCACCTGAGATTATGAACATTGGCAGAGTTGTATTTATTGTGCACAGTGGATGTCCTTTGTTTATTTTATTTATTTATGCTTCACTCAAAGCTTGGACATTGACAGTAGATAGAAGATGAAATGAGCTAATTTACAGTCGCATCTAGTGGCTCTAGCAGAGACCGGGCCCCATTGTGCTTGGTGCAGCACAAATATATAGTGAGAAATAGTCTCTGCCCTGACAAGGTTGAAACCTAAATAGACAAGTCCTGCAGAGGACAGGACAGGAACCCCAGGAACAGAGAAGGTGAAATGACTTCACCATGGCTACACCAGTGATAGCCCACAACTCTCCTGAGTAACAGACTGCTGCCCTGCTGACTGGACCACACTGCCCTTTGCTACCTCACTGATGCACCAACCTCTCCTGGCTTCTTCCATGCCCTAGTGTTGAGGGGAGTAATTTGTTGCCAGACTTTACCAACAGTCCATTACCCCCATAGAAGCTCATCTGCTCTGTATAATGCATTGGGATGGGGGCAAGGCAAGGCTGCACTCATTCCCCACCCCACCCCTGCCACTCCCGCATGAGGGGCTGGAGTGAATGGGCGCTTAGCCTAGTGTGCTAGCCTTAAGGTGCAGGTAGCTTGTTCAGGGATGTGAAAGGGATTCTCATTCCCCTGCCTGGGCATGTCATCCACTTCACAATAAGCACATGAGTAATCCCATGGGGGCAAATTCTGATGTTGAATAATACCTTGGTATACGAATAGCCAGTGGCTTGTCATGTGGGTTAAGGGGCTACTGAACCAAAGCAAGGGTATCAGGATCAGATCTTTAGCCACTTTGTAACCCCCTGCTTTTGGCAGCTCCTCTCTGTCCCTTTCCCCCTCTGATATGACTCAGGCATGCTCTCTGTGCACAGATTTCACAATTGCTTCCCAACCCCCGTAGGAGACAGACCCCATAAACCTTCATCTTTGTATTTCCAAAGAAGGACGCAGGCTTCTTAAACTGTTGGGTCTGCAAGCTGGTGGGCTCAAACAATTAGAGACATCTCCCACTTGGCATCCCAGTGACTAGGCTGGATGGTCTCTGAAGCCACTCGCGGAGATCTCTCTCTGGCTGAGCCCGTAGAAGCTGTGCTAAGCTCAGCTCAGTTGGTAGTGGCGCTTTGTGGATCTTAAATCCGTCTCTCGTCTTTCTTAGAGCAGGGATTTGGGAGTCAGGAGTCCTGGATTCTATTCATGGCTTTGACACTGAGTCACTGCGTGACCTCAGGCGCTCAGATACCATGGTGATGAGCGTGGCATAAATGCCTAGACAGAAAGATTAGATTAGATAGACTTTGTGCGTTTGACAGCTCTTTGTGTAGCGTCATTGTCAGTTTCCCCTTATAGTCAGACAATTTCCTTTGTTGTTTCTGTGGATCTTTCATGTGGCAACAGGGGAGAGAAACATATATTTTTAGATGGCAAAAACTTGATTGTAAAACCACAAAAATTGTCAGTATGTATGTGGGGATGGGAGGTGAAGGGGAAGGAAGTGGGGGTGGTTGGTGGCAGTGGTAGAACCGTTGAAGGGAGAAGAAACATAGACTCATAGATTCCAAGTCCAGAAGGGACCATTGTGATCATCTAGTCTGACCTCCTATACAACACAGGCCAAAGAACTGCCCTACAATAATTCCCAGAGCAGCTCTTTTAGAAAAATATCCAAGCTTGATTTAAAAATTGCCACTGATGGAGAATCCACCGTGACCCTTGGTAAATTGTTCCCGTGGTTAATTACTCACACCGTTAAAAATGTACACCTTATTTCCATTCTGAATTTGTCTAGCTTCAGCTTCCAGCCTTTGAATTGTGTTAGACCTTTCTCTGCTAGATTTAAGCAGCATAATCCATTGGATGGCACACGAGACTAGGGACTCAGAAAACCTGGCCTTCTGTTCCTGGCTTTGCCACACACCTGCTGTGTGACCTTGGGCTAGTCTCTGGGCTCTCTCCCACCCTTTGTCTATTTATATTGTAAGCTATAGGGGCAGGGACTATGTCTTGCTATGCAAATGTATAACCACTGGCACAGTAATAATAATAATAGCCCCAATTTTAGCTGGTGCTCTCATAATAAAAAATAGTGTCAGTTTCCTGACACTAGAATGATTTTTTTTCTTATAAAGCCTTTCCTTGTGCTCCTAATAGCACCCAATGTGATTAAGACTGAAAGGGTTTTAAAAATTCACATGGCTTGTCTCTGCTGAGGCTGGCTCCACCTTTCACACTTCACTCAGCTTGAAAGGTGAGGCTGACAGGTCAGCTCTGTGCTTGCCAACCACGGAGTGGCCAGTTAGTGCCCCCCTGTGGTGTTGGTTTTCTGAGTCAGGCAGACATCAGACTGAGAACCCACCCACTCATTTCAGACAAACGGCCAGCAGTCTGCTGTCTGTATACTTTAAAGTCCAGCACTGCAGCGTGAATCGCTACTCCTGCTGCAGAATGTCCAACAAGCTCTAAATCAGAGAGGAAAAAAATACTGCGCTGTCTCTTTAAGGAGATTTGCATAGGAGGTCCTAATTACAGTAGTTATTGATTCTGATGTTTTAAGTGTTATTCATATCCCATTAAAGGATAATGTTGTCTAATTTACAGGCATAGGGTCTTAGTAACAGCACACCCAATCACAAGGAAGCCTTAATGACACTACTTTCCTATTTCTGGTAACACACAATTAATATATCATTTCATTTCCAGTTTAGAAGCCTCCCCGCCATTTGCTAATTATTTTTTTAGTTATTTTGTGATTATCTGTAAATATTTCAGCACTTGGAGCTGCTAATGACTTGAGCCACGGTATGTGGAAAAATTTCCTGCCCCTCCTCTTCTGGAATTGTGCAACAAATCACTCAGTAAAACACACGGAAGAAGAGGGGCTTGATTTCTTGGGGATGGTGCCCACTCAGAGGGATTTGGATGGAGGTGGAGACTAGAACCCACTAAGACTTTGGTCACCTAACGGACAGATGGTCTCCTCTAGCTGCCCACAGTTAGAGTTAGCAGATCCTTTTTTCTCTCTGTGGGCCTAGCTAATAGCCAGCAACATCACATTTACTCACTTATAGGCACAAATCCATACATTAGAAGTGTTGTCCTTAAAGAGAGCACTAAGGTGTTGGGCTAAAGCACTGCAGTTTGAAATCCTGCCATGTGTGGTTAGCAATGTAGAATATAGTAGGACTTTTATTTTGTCTAACAAGGGGTTATGGGCCAGGGGAAGGGACCTCTTTGCAATCCTGGGAAAGTTATGCTCTTCTCACACCCCCATTCTACACTTTCCAGTCAGGCGTTGGTTCTTTATCCACAGGTGAGGGTGACTTGGCCACTGAAGCCTCCTGGGGAAGGGGATATCCCAATTAACCACTTAGTCAGCAAAAACACACCAAAAGGCGTTCACACAGCTCATTGGCCACGAGGGCAGAGCAAGACGGTATCTTGTTGCCAAGCAGATTAAGTTTGACGATGAACTGAAGTGCAGTTCTGCTTGGAGAAGTGATTGTGAAAAACGGCATCAGCTTCCTCCACAGATCTGCTCCCTGCGTGTCCAGAGGCCTGTCTGCTGTCTGCACTGACTAACATACGGTTTTAAAATGGTTAGCACTGCAGAGCCGACTCCGTGAAGAGGGAGTGAGCTGGAGTCTAGTCCCTCTTGTGCCGCAGCGGCAGGCTTCTTTGCTACATTCCAGTTACATGGCAAATCAGTTACACCTATGCAAGCCTGTGGCCGAGCATGGGATCCTATAGGTGTCACTAGGGGCAGCACTGGAAGGCAGTGAGGCTACACAGGTGTCAGTGAGGGCATCATTTGGTCTGCAGAAGTGAATTATTAGTCATGAAGGAAAGAATCCAGCTTCTCTCTCAGTTCCCAGGGTGAGTTTGCAGGGCTGGCAGTTAGAAAAATCCACCTTTTCCCTTGTAAATTGGGCACTCTTGATGTGGAAAGCCTTTCAACCCAGTGGACCTTGTATCTTCACTTTCCATTGGTAAGTTCATTGCCCAGGAAGCTTCGTTGCAGCGCGGCTGGAGCTGTGTACTGTTCTAACCTGGGCCCTTTGTGTTTCAGGTAACCCTGTTACAGTGGGAATGAGCATCCATATCTCCAGCATTGACCAGATTTCAGAAGTCAACATGGTAAGTCCAAAAAGAAGCAAAAAGCCAACAAACTTTAACCATCTTCTGGTGAGAGAGAAATCCAAAGCCATGGCTACTCAGAGTCATTAGAGCGACAGGAGTATTTTTTTTTTTGCAAGAGTTTGGGAGATAACATAGGAGGGGTGGCTAAATTCCAGTGTGTGTAATTAAGTTTGGTTTCCCTGCATTCCTTCTGCAGTTATTCTTCATTTCTCCTCCCAAAATTGTGTTGTATTATTGGTGGTGCAGAATGTCTTTCATGTTCCACTCCAGAGGTAGTTGCATTTCTGTGGCAGGTGAGGGATATACAGAGTAAAGTGACTAAGGTTCTTTCTGGATAAAATGTAAGGTGTTCACGTGTCATCGCTGTGGATGTAACAGGACTAAAACAAAGAATGGGGGTGGAGTGGGAGGGGGGCAGGCAAGGGTAAGGATATCTAACATCCCTTCCTACCCTCCAAAGGAACGTGTTCCTATCACAGTATGACACATTCATAGATTCATAGATTATAGGACTGGAAGGGACCTCGAGAGGTCATCGAGTCCAGTCCCCTGCCCGCATGGCAGGACCAAATACTGTCTAGACCATCCCTGATAGACATTTATCTAACCTACTCTTAAATATCTCCAGAGACGGAGATTCCGCAACCTCCCTAGGCAATTTGTTCCAGTGTTTAACCACCCTGACAGTTAGGAACTTTTTCCTAATGTCCAACCTAGACCTCCCTTGCTGCAGTTTAAACCCATTGTTTCTGGTTCTATCCTTAGAGGCTAAGGTGAACAAGTTCTCTCCCTCCTCCTTATGACACCCTTTTAGATACCTGAAAACTGCTATCATGTCCCCTCTCAGTCTTCTCTTTTCCAAACTAAACAAACCCAGTTCTTTCAGCCTTCCTTCATAGGTCATGTTCTCAAGACCTTTAATCATTCTTGTTGCTCTTCTTTGGACCCTTTCCAATTTCTCCACATCTTTTTTAAAATGTGGCGCCCAGAACTGGACACAATACTCCAGCTGAGGCCTAACCAGAGCAGAGTAGACCGGAAGAATGACTTCTCGTGTCTTGCTCACAACACACCTGTTAATGCATCCCAGAATCGTTTGCTTTTTTTGCAACAGCATCACACTGTTGACTCATATTTAGCTTGTGGTCCACTATAACCCCTAGATCCCTTTCTGCCGTACTCCTTCCTAGACAGTCTTTTCCCATTCTGTATGTGTGTATGTATTGGTTTGGTTCTGTGTGCCTCACTCCTTGTTCCCCCTGATTCATGATTCCAGCAGACATGTGCCACTGAGAATGCACATGACATTTGCTGTCCATCTTCAGCCAGATTGCAAGATGATACTGAAATAAACCTATGTTCCAACATGTGCGGGATCTCTGGCATGTACACCCCATTCTTGATAGTGGATTTTGCCTCTGTAGTGTCTCAGATCATTGGGTGACTGCAGGTAAAGCTGCTAGGTTTCTGCTAAAGTTCTACTACCTATATGAGCACCTTTATTCTGGCTGGATGTCTATGCAGCACTAAGCCCCGATCTACACTACAGAGTTAGATCGATGTCAAACAGCTCACGTCGACCTAACTCTGCAAGCATCTACACTAAGATGTAGCTCCCTCCGATGTAACTTGCCCACTACACCGACCAAGAGGAATAGTATGTGGGTCGATGTAGTTAGGTCAACTATAGTTAGGTCAACTGTTGCTGCCTTTCAGAAGCCATGCCACAGTGCCCCACACTGGCAGTTAAATAGATGCAAGCACTCCTGGTGAAGCCAGGCACCGCTAACACAAGGAGCATAGTGTGGATGTGCAAAACCGATTCAATTACTCTAATGACTGTGCATTGACGTAACTTAGATTGACTTAATTTTGTAGTGTAGACTTGTCCTAAAACTCTGTGAGTTCTTTGCTACCGTCTGTTAGGGCTCTTAGGTGGAGAATCTCTAAGAATGGCTGCTGGTTTAATTGTATCAAATGCTCCATCAAGAGTGTGGCAGGGGACCGTTCCTGGGCATAGTAGACATTTCTGCTAGCCTTCAGTGGTTAGACCTCCAAAGAGCAGATGTGTCTGTTTGCTGCTCTTTTCCAGCATCACAGGGCCAGTGCTGGCATTACAAGTCAGCATGTGTCCAATGACTGCTGCTTCAAACACTTTCAGAGACTGTCTGGAAACAAGAATACGCTGCCAGAGATGGAGATGCCTGTACTAAGATGGGCTGGGCTGGTTTAATGTCGGGTTGGTGCTTCTCTCCCTGTTCAGGAAAGAGATTCCTGACCCCAGATGAGCTGATCCAGGGGGTCAATAGAGTGGGTGTGAGAGGCATGTATCTCCCCCATGTTTTCTTCCCCACATGCTGGAAGTTGGGACTGGTGACTGTCTAGCAAAGGGATGGCTGTGCATCGAACCCTGTGGGCATTCAACAAAGGACACCTAATTGCTGAGTTATGAGGAAAAAGACCCCTCCCTCTGCCCTGGGGTCACCCCCAGGAAGCTTTTCTTCTGGATCTGCTGCTTTTGAAAGGCTGTGTTGGTGGAAGGGTGAAGGAGACATTCACTGGAGGTTACTCCACTATTCTCTCGGTTCTGAACTATGTAGAAGAAGCCCAGCTTTATCTAGAGCTCCCTGGCCAGTGAAGAGAATTAAAACCTTTGTGTCCCAATGCTCCTACCCTGTTTCTCTGGGTCCGGACATTCCTGTCTGATTTCAGTGCCCACCAGTGCTCCTGCTCTTGGTTTGTGTGTGGGAGGTGGGATTTTTAGGAGTCGAGGGGGGACACTTTTGTTTCAAATCTTCTCTACACATGGAACAGCTTGGGCCAAATTCAGCTCAGTTGAATTGAGTTGGAGTTGCACCCATCTGCATGAGGGCTGAATTTAGCTCATGGTGCATCCATGTTCTCAGATGAAACCATTTGCACTGCAAGTTCTTGCACAGTAAAGCCTTGGAGTACTGCGTTGAGGTCTGGCTTTCCCATGGATCTGTCTAGGACAGGTTAGATTTCCCTGCAGGTCAACCCTCAGCCTTCCAGGTGGTGCATATGCTTCTTATTGCTACTTCTAACAGCTTGTCTTGTGGGACAAACTCAAAATTCCAGTATAGGTTTCTGGCTCCCAATACTGTAGTATCTGAGCACCTCACAGTCTTTAATGTATGTCTCCTCACAACCCTACTGTGAGATAAGATGGTGCTATCACCCCCCTGTTAGATGGGGAACAGAGGCACTGGAAGTTAGGCGCCAAAGTGCCTTTGAGAATCTGGGCCTGCATGATTTGCCCTACATCTATGACAGGAAATTGAATCTAGGCCTTCTGCATCTGGACCATCCTTCCTCCCACTGTGCTAACACCACTTTTCAACCCGATGCAGTCATCCCGCCAAACACAGACAGCTCACCCCGCTCCAGGAGAGCAGGCCTTCCACCCGTGTGCCATGTCTGTAGTGTCTCCACTGGCAGACTGGCACTGATCACATCTGTGCTGGGTCCACATGAGAGGGTGCTTCACCTATCCACACTGGCTATGGCCGGCCCGTACCAGGATGGACGGGGGCTGTCTGCTTCCCCCCTTGGGTACATTGATCCCTTCTTAGGAGAACTGTCCTAGCTGCCTTGATGGGTATGTCGTGTCCTCACTGCAAAGGCATTTCTCTCTCCCATGTAGGGTATGACAGGACCTGGCTCCTGCCCATTCCTTGTACCTCATGTGCTGTCTCCTAGGAATGTGTCCTGCCTGCCTGTGAATGATATTCTGCAAGACCGGTCTCCTACCTGTGCCTGATGAACCACTCAGACTCTCGTTCTGGGAGTGTGGCTTTTTCCTGTGATCTGTCCACATGTGTGTATGGAGGAGGGGGACCCTTGCTGAGAAGTGTTGTGTCTGCCCATGCTGGGGATGCCTGGTTCTGCCAGAGAAGCTCATTGGCAGACATTTCTTCCCCCCTGTGCTGGCTCTATGAGACTCACTGGACTGATGTTCTTCCAAGCTGTGACTATTATGTCATGTTCTCAGTGTGGGAGCTTTTTCCCTGGCTATGCTGGGGGCTCAGGTTCTTACTGGGTTTAGCATGGTACCCTTGATGGACACACTAAGTATGCCTGGTAAGGAGATGGTCCAGTCCAGTGCGCAGGGCACCAGATTGGGATTCAGAAGTCCTGGGTATTATTCCTGTCTCTGCCACTCACCAGCAGGGTAACCTTGGTCAAGTCACTTTCCTGGGCTGCTGTTTTCCCCTCCCACCCTTTGGTTTGTCAATTCGGACTATAAGCTGGGTGAGCAGCATCTCTTAGCTACATGTCTGTAAAGGCTCTGGCATGATGGAACCCTAATTGACATGAGGACCTTGAAGTGCCATTGTAACTTAAAGAATCAGAATGGGAGAGGCAGCTGTGAAAGGGGTTGAAGACTGGAGCCATCTTAACAAGCAGACATTAAAGGAACCAGGGATAGTTTTATTCGCCGTGTGATGTGAGCTTCTGCACTGAGTAAGTTTTGACTTCTTGCTTTCTGCGCTGGGTAGCAAATCCCCCTGGGAAAGGTCGGTGTCTCACCCTGGGTCCGGGCACAGGGATAGCAGCAAGAAAAACAAGGCATTTCTCAGCACTGTATGAAATCAGGAAATAACCGTTCAAGGAATAAATTAAAGGTGCACAAGTGGGGCTGCGTTGCCACGGAAACCAGATAGCTTCTATTGTTACACAACGAGCGCTGTTCCTTACTGCCCCTTGTAGGATAATTAATTAATCCCCAAATATCCCTTTCTGGCACAATGGTTGCTGCTGCTGTGATCGGAGTGCCCCCTCACCTGCCAGGTCCCTTTGCTGTGTTTACCCTCTCTTGGGACAGGTTGTGGCAGACCAGGCACAGAGAGAATGGTAGTAAATGCTGGAGGTTACTGGATGCTGTGCTGTATTACACAAGAAGTTAGTTTCCATTGAGATTCCAGCCAGCTACAATGCTGAAGGTAATGCAGCTCTGTCCTACAGCGATACAGTAGTTTTCTAAGTGTTGTAATACCGAGGAGATGAGGCAGGAATATCTCAGAATGGTGGTGGGGGGGGGAGTTTCCTACATGCTCTAATGTAGCAGAGACAATGCAGTTGTGTCTCAGGGTTGGAGGCTTCCAGGTGCTCATTTGGTAGAGCAGATTCAGTTGTGTGATAGTGCTGGAGGTTCCCAGATGCTGTACTATATAGTAGCAGAAGTGATGGAGTCATGCCTTAGTGCAAGAGGTGCTTGGCTGTAGTGCTGGAATTGTAATATCTTCTCAGTGACATTATAATTAAAGTGCACTTCTCTGAAAAATGACTGTGGAAAAAATAACCCCTTTCTGCTCACCAGAGCTGCTTCCTGCATGTATTCAGACTCCTATCCTCTGACTTTACTCGCCAAAGTAGTGTTTTATTCCTACATACTCCATATTCCTACATACTACATGCTAAGTTCCGACCATTTACATTTATATAATCACCTGTCCCGGATCCCATGTGCTGAACCAGGCAGGTATTGATCAAGATTCTGCAGGTCAAATGCAGCCTTCATTACAGGTGACAATGCAAAGGAAAGAGTCTAGCTTGACTCCTCTCATATCTCCAGATGGATTTCCAAGGCTGAAAAATAAAATCATACAAAATTACCATATATGATCTAGAAATCATCGATAACAGAGCTGGGCAACTAATGGAAACACAGTGCCTGTGAATATTGGTAAAGGAAATTTGCTGTATAAATTATCTGCCAAATGTTATCCAACCAGCTCTGATTGAGAGACAATGAACATGGAGCTCCATAATGCCATTTCTGTGGATTCACTTTGTGGAGTATGGCAGAAGTGTAATATGGCATTAAGAAACCTAGAAATTGCCAGACTGGATCACGAGTCCATTTAGTCTGGTATCGTCTGACAGTGGCTAGTACTAGCTGCTTCAGAGGGAGTTGGAAAAACCCAAAGTCAATAGTTATGGAATAATCTATCTGTGGTAGAATTTCTCTCCTAACTCCCATCAGTTAGAGACTGGCACTAGCAATTTCTCTGAAGGTTACTTTTGGAGATGAAATTCATCCAATGTGTTCTCATGCTGCAATTGAGTTAATCAGGAAGTTAATAAAAATCCCTTCAGCCATTCATGTGTTATCTGAGCATGGGAGTCAGGAAGGGTGGGAACCCCAAACCAGCTGTCTGTGCTTAAAAAAAGAAAAGACAATTACCCTCTGTGACTTTTCTACTGGGTCTCCTGCTCTGAAGTATACAAAAATGTGAAGCTGAATGATACAACAAACCCAAAAAGCAATATATAAGCACCATGGACAGCACTGTTTACATATCCAGCTGCTTTCCCTGTATTTGCAACTTCTTGTGGCTCCCATAATTTATTCATCCCAGGATGCACTCCTACATCTGCAATATCATTGTTTGGGTTTTTGTTATACCATTAGCTTTAAAATTTTATAAACCTTGACGCAGGTGACAAGTTGAAAAGTCATGGGAGGGTTATTGTTGCTGGGGAAAGGGTCAGGATGGAGCTTCCCTGTGGAAAAATTTCCCAGCGATGTGAATGAAGATGGTGCGATGTATAGGATATTTATAGTACATTTGCTTGATGAAGGTGTGCAGTGAAATCAATTAGAATGAAGGGGGGGCAAGGTGCCATGTAGGACTGACCCTGAAGGCAGTGAATATTGTCTGGCCACCCTCTTTTATAACTGCTTAATGCTACACTCCACTATCTGTGTGCATGTTCATGAGAGCGACTGCACCGCGGAGGGCACACTGCGCTATGTCGGTCTGAATTAAGGAAGGTAACATATTGTGCCTGCTATTTTCCAACCTCTAGAAACTTATTTGAAAGCCAAATTTCTTCCTACGAGGCAAAGGCAACAATTTCTATGCAGGCGACATTCGGCGCGTGCCCAATGCAAGTTATAAACAGAGCTGCTTTTGAGCTAGCTGAGTGCATAATACTGAGCCTTATTTTGACATGGGAGATGAAGGTGAACGGGGAAGATGAGGGTGCTCAGGACCTTGAAGGACCAGGCCTATAGTATCTTGATCCTTCACAAACAGGGATAATCCTTTATCTTTATTATGAGCTATCTGTCTATCTCTATTTCAAATGTGCCTATCTCTGTGGTAGTATCTGCCCACATTAAGCCTGGCAGTATTTTGTATTCTCACTGGAATGTGCATATACACCTGCTCTTTGTTTTTTTATTATTGTTATTTATTATTATTTTCACTTTACCTTTTGTGTATGGGTTACTGTTGCTGTGCTGGATGAGGCTGGGGAGAAGTGGACACTATAAGCAGTGGAGCTATTAGACTCCATAGCTGAGCGGTATTTGATTCATGCACAAAAAGCAAATTGCATGGGCTCAGTCCTGTGGCCATGCAGAGCTCCTTGCAGGATTGAGGGAGGGAGGAAGGAAGGAAGAATGAATCTGTATGAGAAGGAAAGCAGAGTGGGCACCTGAGTGTATATATATGATCCCCCATCTTGAATTCCTTCACAAACCTGTCATCTTTGTAGGCAAACTTTCTGGATGAAATCCTGGCCCCATTGAAGTCATTTTGACATTCACCTCACTGGAGCCAGGATTTCATCTTCTATATTTAAAGTTACCAGTGACGGAAAACACCATCATCGCTACAAGGATTCACCAATGGTAGTGATGACCTAACAAAGATTGAGAATCTACAGTCCGCTCTGTCCTTTTCAAAGATACAGTTATGGGTTTTTTGTTCACCTCTTTAACTCTTAAAATAGGTTTCCCTCCAAAAAAGCCCAACTAGGGAAATTACATGCAAATAATTTACTAGAAGTAATGTGGGTTAGTCTCTCTGTTCACTGCTTCTTGATGCCCAAAGGTTTTAGAACATAGAGGAGATGAAGCATTTATGTCTTGGTGCTGGAAGTTCTTAGTGGCTACTATCTTATTCCAGGATACAAGTAATGCCTGTTGAAGTCATGAATGTGTTCTCATAGCATTCAGGAATTTCTAGCACTGTGACATGACTGCATTACCTGCAGTGTATTACAGCACAGCATCTGGGAATTTCTTGCTCAGAATATTAAACATTCTGCTGTAGTATAGCACAGCTAATGCAGTCATATGCTAGAAGTTATGAGCTGTAATATACTGCAGGTGATGCAGTCATGTCACAATGCTGCAGGTTCCTGGATATGATAGTGTTGCAATATAGCAGATGCAATATGCTGCCCTGTCTCGGTGCTGGGGAGGGCTTCAAGGTAGCTGGTCTGTCACATACAGAGATGATGCAGATGTGTCTCTGGGAAATTCCCAGATGCTGTGCTGTGATACAGCGGAGGTAGTGCAGTCCTGTCTCAGTGCTGGGGGTTCCCAGATGCTGACATATAATGGGATATTGCAGACATATCTCAAGTGCTGGGGGTTTCCAGAGACTGTGCTGTAATATAATGCATCACAGCTGATATTTCTCTTTGCTTTCTACTGCCAAAGAGTTCACTGTAGTACAGCTTAGGTTATGTAGTTATTGTCACTGGTTCAAGTTCTTGGGTGCAGTGCTGTAATTTACAGTTTGCTTGTGTACATTTACTTGTGAAACCAAGTAGTGGCTATATGCATACAGGTAGCCATACCTCTCCCACAAGAGAGGGCTGACAGAGAATGAAAAGGCTGATCCTGAACAAAGCTTGCTTCCTTACACAGTTGCCAATCCTGCATACTACACCGTCACATTCACAGCATGCTTACACTCCTGCCATCATTCTCACATCTCAGTTTATTTTGCTTCTTCTGTACTATGATGACTAATTAAACATCCCCAGCTCTCATCTTCTCCCGCAGTAGGGAGCAGCCGGTGCATGGTGGATTACATCAACAGAGCCACCTAACTACTAGGAGAAATGGGATTTATATGTTTTCCCCAAACCAAAAGGAAGATTGGAGAAATAGGAGGTGGGGAAAACATTCAACTGATTTCTAGACATAGCATCTTAGTGCAGTCTGCCAAGGATCAGAGCATCTTTCTTCAGCATGAGTGCAGTCTTAAAAGCTAACGGCTAGATGCTGAAACTATTAATCACATCGAATCATAGGTGCTGGAACTAGGGATGCTGGGGAAGGGGTGGAGAGCTGCTGCACCCACTGGCTTGAAGTGGGTTCCATCATATACAGTGTTTATAGTTTGGTTCAATGGCTCTCAGCACCGCCACTATACAAATTATTCCAGCACCTCTGCATCGAATAGTGCCTTACTCTACTAGCAATCTCCCTGATTTCAATGGGCCTTCTTCTGGAGTAAGGAACTACACAATGTGAGTAAAGAATCTGGCTCAGTGAATGCAACGTAAATCCATTGTTAGAGCAATGTGGAGGAAGCTCAGGTTTGAACAAACACGGTGACTAAATTGCCTTCTCCACTCTGGGATGGGTGATCCTTTGGTACTAGAGTTAGAGTCTTGTGTGGATGGAGCAGTGTGATAGTGCTCTCATTATTAATAAAGCAAACAGTTGTGCGGCATTCTGTAGTGCTCCTAATTCACTGGTCTGAAATTGATTATCACACACAAATGTTGATTACATAGAGACGCCCTGGTTTAGAAATTGGAAAATAGGTCAGTGTTACTCAATGACTAGAGAGACCAAGTTGGCATTGCCATATTCCTGACCATTTGAAAAAGGCAGACAAAGAGTTGGTTATCTGTAACAGATTTTCAGAATAAATCAACTCAATTTCCAGACCCATGCCAAGAGTCTGTTTCCTTCTGTATTTCTGTTTTCTTCCCTTTCTTCTCTTTCATTTCTTTAATGATTGTCCATCTACTTGTCTGTCTAATCCCCAGGTTCTTTCAAAATACCCATCACCATGGTACCTATGTAATACTGCTCAGATATTGTCCTCCTGTGTCTCTTCAGATTCCTTCAAATGTCCAACATTTTGGTTTGGTGAAAGGAAGCACCTGCAAAGTTTGGATGCTTTATCTAAACATCGTGTGTCCGCAAAATTAAGGGTTTGGCTTTAATGTCATTGGGAGTTGCAGGTGGTCCATATTTCTCATGATCCCATGGTCAGGCTCTTAGACTGGAATTCTGTCATGGCTGGTGCAATATTTTGTTCCTTATGCATGTTATCCCAGCTAGAACCAGGAAAAACAAACGTGTGGGGAAATATAAAATAATGGGGCTGAAAGTTACAGAACTTTTCTGAAGTCCTTAATAAGTTGGTTCAGATTCTGGACAAGACTTCAGGGGAGCATCATATTTTACTCAAAATGGCTTATATCCTCTATACTGTGCGTCATAAATGTGGCAGCTCCCCATGTTCAGTCCCTAGTGGATCACAGGGGACATTTCAAAGAAGAAAACACGTGGCCCTTTATTTTTCTCTGAATTGGAAATTCATCACACCTTTTGCTTCTGTGCTTCCTGCAGGAATTTATTGCAAAGACTAAAGATTGGTATTGGGATTAGTATATGATTATAGAGTGATTCATGTGCACGAACACAGAGAAGGATATGGCCCAACAATCTTACAATATAAACCAGAGAAAGCACAGTGCAACAATTCAAGTGAATGAGGGTATGAATCAATGGTAAAGAGCCCATGGTAGGAAATAGGAAATATGCCTGGAAGAAGAACTGGGCTTGCAAGAGTAGAGGGAGATAAGAAGTCAGGGACTGGTCTAAGTATAAGAAGCTGCATGAATGGATGCACTAAACCAGGGGCCAGCAACCTTTCAGAAGTGCTGTGCCGAGTCTTCATTTATTCACTCTAATTTAAGGTTTCGCATGCCAGTAATACATTTTAATGTTTTTAGAAGATCTCTTTCTATACATTTATAATATATAACTAAACAATTGTTGTATGTAAAATAAATAAGGTTTTAAAAATGTTTAAGCTTCATTTAAAATTAAATTAAAATGCAGAGCCCCCCAGACCGGTGGCCAGGTCCCGGGCAGTGTGAGTGCCACTCAAAATCAGCTCGTGTGCCGCCTTTGGCACACGTGCCATAGGTTGCCTACCCCTGAACTAAACCAAGAGTGGGACATGGTGAGCAAGGGCTGTTGGTGAGGAAGGGACAAAAAATGCATCATCAGCCACTACCATCCTGGCTTTCTGCAGCATCCCCCCTCGGAGGATGATCTGAGAACTGGAGGAAAGGATCAGTAATTTTACAGTAGCAGCTGGATTTCAAAGGGTCCTAGAGAGATTGAGAATACCAAGTTAGGGGTGGTATTGCCTTATTTCCAATGGAAAACTATGCAGCTTCTCCCTATGAGATGCTGAGTATCGTGAGCTTTAAATCAGGGTTTCCATTGCACTTTGACTAGCTGTGCCTCCTTTGGTCCAAGTTTAAGCAAAGAGAAAACCCCTCTGGAAGATGCACAAATCCGGCTCCTTGCCCCGTTTCCTATGGGCGAGCTCCACATGCCTCTATAGGGCTAAGCAAGGGACAATTTTGTTTTAGACTCAGAGTAAACATGCGCCCACCACCACCTCTGTGCTGGAAACACTGATAACCTTGGTATGAGAATGTAGCCTCTGTGCCCCGCTACTGATTCTATCCCCCAGAAATAGCCAGGGATACCTACCAGCCCATGGATACCTGGTAGAGGAGAAGCCCGATACAGGACTTAGTTGGCTATGCAACATATCAGATGATTCCACTCCATCACATAGAACTGAAATTTCTATAGCAACAGTGCCAGCTTCACCACCTGGGCTACCAAGACGCAGGCATGTCTGCCTGGGGTAGGGCTGCAGCTGCACAAGAGACTGGGAATCCCAAAGACAGCTGGTACAGAACCAAAATGGGTAGGATTGGCCTGGGAAGGGGGCACTGTTTCAGCACTCCTACCAGGTAGACTCCTCCCGCCAGGCACTAGGGGACCTGGCTGTTCTCCCACCAGAGGAGAGTGACAGAAGTCCCACCAATCCCTTCCCCTGAGTTGGGGGCCCCCACCCTCCTGTGAAGCTGTTTCCATCTGCCTGCATCCCTGGGAGTGAATGTGGCCCAAGATTCTGTAGTCCCCAGGGAGTGTCTTAATGCTCTCCATGTTACAAGAAAGCTCTTTCTGTATATATGTAAATAGTTAATGGAGAAGATCCTCAAGAATTTGTAGCACCATTCCCAAGTTGTGTCGGCCCAATAAAATATTGCTCACTTCAAATGGCGTTCTCCGTCCATCTCTTTACCTGGAGCTCTTAGCATTAAGCACTAGATTTGAAACCCCCCAGATCGCCTGGAACCACAAGTCCAAGCCCTAGTAGGATTGACTCAGCCCTTGTTCATTCCAGTGCTGATAACCTGAGTTCCATGCATCTTCCTAATATGATGGCCTTCCAGGTGAGAGCATCCTGAGTTCACATTAAACTATCCCATGATCCTCAGAGTGAGAGTTTACCTAGGATTCCTTAGCCAAGATTTTCCTTCCCCACACTATGTGCTGAAGCCGGCTGCATTTTGGGGGTGCTATGGTATAGAGAAAAGTGCTTTGGGATGAATGGTGCTATATAAAATATTACAATTATCTATCTGTTTCTGTACCAAATGGCTCATCTTTAGATCAGCACATACTGCAGTATTTTACAGTAACAATACAAACTACTGCAGTTCACAATAGCATTCCTACAGTATTTGGAAACGTTGCGGAGTACTGTACGTACCTAGGTCAAAAGCTTATAGTAGCTACTCAATCTGTTCTCAGTCCTTAGAAAGGCAAAACTCCGAATGCCTATTTATTGAAAAAAACTGCTATATTCTAAAGCAATGCTCCACATCTCTGCCTCTTTCAACAACAGTGCTGCAGTGTACTGGAAGAATACTGTAGAATGCTTAAATATTTTCCTTACATTGGTGAAAGCTTCATCTGGATATGGACTGCCTTAAAATTGAATAAGATCTCCAGGCTCTGGCCTATAGACAACCCAGAATATATACATTGAAAGCATGCAGCTATGGAGTGTGGGTGTGGGTATGCACACGAGCCTCTCAATATAGAAACCAGTTCTGAATCCAAATGCGTGTGTGAGGGGGGTTGCAATTTGAATACGTAAATAAATAAGGATATATATAGCTCTATACGTTATATACATGCTAAGCGATGATTGCAGATAAAAACCTTGCTTCTTCTGAAGGCTGGAACAGGGCTCCCTGTATATTCCCACGTTTCCTGGATCCCCTCCCTTCTGCTATCACATTTGCAGGTCTCTGGAGGAGGGGGCTTAGTTAATATTCTGAGTCTGTGCCGTGTTGCTAGGCAACAGAGAAGAATGACTGTTCAAGTCAGAAGAATGGTAGGAAAGGGAGAGGAACTAATGAGATGTTGGAGGTCCAGACAGGCCCTCCGGTTAGATAAAAGGGGTCACGACGAAATGGGTTGCGGGATAGAGTGCCTGTTTGCCTGTGTGCGGAACAGGGATTAGGCAAACCCTGCTGCTCTGCTCTGAGCAGTGATCCCAGGCAGCTCCCACAGATTAAAGGGGAGACCTTGGGATAACAGGCCAGATTCTCAGTCCCTCCCGAGTGCCCCTTGAGGCAGCAAAGGAGGAGAATCTTCAACAGGGGTAGGACTGCCCTGTACTGCTTACTCACTGGCATAGGGGGACAGCTGGGCAGGAGAGTTCCCCTCCTATATTCTCCCCCAGTCAGGGATATGTTGCATTTGAGCCAGTGTCCCGAAACTGCCTGACTCAGAGCAGACATTTTGGGTCCCAGTTGCATAGGAGTGGGGGAACATGGCTCACGCAGGCTCAGCAACTCACAGGCTTGACCCTGTCTCCTCTTCCAGCCTCAGGGGAGAAAACAATTTGCCACCACCTTGGGCTCCCCATAGCAGGATTGGAAGGGGACATGGGTTGTGTCCTGGTTTCCCCTACCCCCACTCTTGGCCTCCTTCGGTCCACACACATTGATGTTTTACCCTCACCGTACCTTCCGGAGGTAGAGAACGATCCTTTTTCCTATTTTACAGATGGAGAACTGAGGTATAGAGGTTTGCACTGTGTCAGAGCAGGGAATTAAACCCAGATCTTCTCAGTCCCAGGCCAATACTTTAACCACAAAGGTCATCCACCCTCTTGTCCATCTGTCTGTATGAACACAATGGTGGACCTGCGTGAAGCGGGGCAGTCTGTAGCAACTGGGTATCGCATGCTTCTATGACAACCCCTCCTTTAATCGCAGGGCTGTGCCCATTGGCAGCTCCCACTCCTATCCCTGCACAGGCTTTTGTCCCCTCTCAGTATTGTCAGTTGTATCAAAGACGTCGGAAAAATTACACAGCGCCTTTGGGTATTTTTATTATCTGGATACTTTATTTACCGAGCTCGCATGGGCTCTTTGCCAATAACTTTCAGCCAACTCTGCAAATATAATTCCCTGGCTCTGGGATTGTTGGTCCTGAGCACTGCAGAGAGCACTTGCTCACCACGGATGGGCATTGCAGATCGGTATCTCTTCCTTCAGCTTGGAATTGCATTCAGCTGCCCATAAATTCAAAGCACTGAGACAGGACTTTCTGGGCTTGCTGAAATCTCCATTTTTTTGCATGCACAATGTACTAAGCCAGGATAATCAGGGAGACCCTCATATGGATCTAACCTAAGTGCTGTTGTTGGTCAATCACCTTAAACCTGTTAGTGATACTTATGAAGCTGAAACTTGAATTGCTCAACTGGGAGGAGGGTACCACAGGTCATATTCTGCACTCATTTATGCTCAGGTAAATCTGGAGTGGCTCCATTGGCTTTAATAGAGATTCTCAGGGTTGACACTGGTGCAATTGAGAGCAGAATCTGGTCCATAATTAGAACATGAGATAGACTATACCTATGATGTCATGCCACTATTTTACCAATCCTCCTCACAATGCAGAATGTTCTCTGGAATATATTCTGCAGTGCAGAGTCCAGCCTTTAAGAGGCTTGATTTTCAAAAATGAGCATATACTACTGAGTTTGCTGACTTTGTGGGTGTGCAAGGTGTTTGTACATACAGGAGGGCAGTTAGATGCATAACTGGAGTTGTTTGCACATGCAACTCATTATACAGACGCTCCCTGGATTATGCAAGACCCGACTTACACAAATTTGCACTTGCGGAAAAAGTTCCATAAGCCAGAAATAGGATTTTCGAGTTGCGGAAATTTTTGCATAACTTACGGGTATACGTTTCCGACTTACGCAAAATTCAAGTTATGTATGGCTTTCCGGAACGGAACGATTGCGTAAGTCGGGGGGCGTCTGTATTTGTACGTGCAAACTGGGCACACACAATTGCTTGGGCTTGCTGAAGAAAACCGGGCCTTAAATTTCTCAAGCAACAGGGCTTCCATCACTTCTCTTGGGAGCCTCATCCATGGTCCAATAGATGTTACCATTGGGAGTACAGGCGAGTCTCATCTTACGCGGGGGTTCCGTTCCGTGGTTAGCGTGTAAAGCGAAAACCGTGTATAGTCAAAATTACATTGAGTTGAATGGTGGGCGGAATCGCCTGCACTACAGGTACAGTATTAAAATTGTTATTTTTCTCTTTTGTTTTCGTTTTTGCCGACCGTGTAAAGCTGAAATCGCGCATGTTAAATGCGTGTAAGATGCGACAGACCTGTATGTCCTGCTATTCACCCAATGTTTCGTGTCCTTAATTTCATCCCATTATACCCTCACATCCCAAACCATCCTAAATAGCCCCTCTCTGTGTTCAGACCCAACAGATCCTTACACACTCTTACAACCTTCCTTGGTATTCATTTAGTAAAACTATGCTGTGCATAGCTAGTTATTTTAATCATCCTGTACATCAGTCCCTTCACCCCATTAATCAGTTTTGTTGGTTTTTCCCTTGGACCCTCCTGTTTATTAACGTCCTTCTGGTATCTTCCTGAATTGGCTCATCATCCTGTTCCTCTCCCCTCTTTTAAATCTCTCCTGAAAACACATGATAGGGGCATTATCTGTAGAGCACCAGGAACATTTCTATTGCTGTAGAAATTCTAATGGTTTTGGCGTGCAGAACTGTGTGTGCAGGATTCCACTCTACACCCCAAGCAGAGAAGTACTTTCACTGCCCTGATGTGTGACATGATACCACTACCTTTGCAGCCCCAAACAGCATTGTCCTTTTGGACTGCCACAATGAATTACAAGCTCTATTTAATTTTCTGCCCAGGAGGAAAAAATAGCCTCCAATGTGTATTATATACACTTACCACTTGCCTATAGATCCAAGGGCCTCAAAGTGCTTTATGAAGGCGAGTTGATATCATTATCTCCATGTGGGGGGGGGGAGGGGCAGGAGGCAATGAGGTATATGTAAGGTGCCCAAGGACACCCAGCGAGTTAGCAGTAAATGAGCTGGGAATAAGTTTCAGGGGTAAACTTTTCGAAAACATCTTAGAATATGTCTACACTGCAAAACAAAGAAACCCCATAACAGTGACTCTTAGAGCCCAGGTCCACAGACTCAGGCTCACACAATAGCCTGGGGAGCTTGGGGAGGGGCATGGATCTCTGAGCCCAAGCTGACATGTCTACGCAGAGCCGGCTTTAGGAAGTGCGGGGCCCAATTCGAACAGTTTTGACGGGGCCCCGGCAGGGATGACTGAAAATAAAAAAAAACACGTAAAAAAAACATGTGGGGCTTGTTCTCACCGGGTGGCACTCATAGTCTTCGGCGGTTTGTCCTTCACTCGCTCCGGGTCTTTGGTGGCACTGAAGGACCTGCTGCCAAAGTGCTGCCGAAGACCCAGAGCGAGTGAAGGACCCGCCGCTGAAGTGCCGCCGAAGACCCGGAGTGCTGCCGGGTGAGTAAAAATTAAAAAGGAGCCTCTAGCCAGGGAAGGGATTCTCGGCCACTTGCCCCCACCCCGGTGGCCCTGCCACTGGGCGCGGGGCCCTCTTAGGCACGGGGCCCGATTCGGGGGAATTGGTGGAATTGGCCTAAAGCCGGCCCTGTGTCTACGGAGCTATTTTTAGCTCTGTAGCATGAGCCCTGCAAGCCCGAGGCTGTAGACTTGGGCTCTGAGACTTGCTGCAGTGTAGACTTACCCTGTGTGACTTAGAAGCCTAGGCCCAGATCCCCAAAGGAAGTTAGGTGCTAATGCCCATTGATTTCAATGGAAGGTAGGTGCCTTAATACCTATGAGGATCTAGGTCTTACGTCCTAAGTCACTGAAGTGCTTCTGAACATTTTACTCCAAATCTCTTGGGTTTTAGTCCTGTGTTCTTTCCATTGGGCCACACATACAGCGACAACAACACAACATTTCCTCTGCGATGGCGTGGTGTGACTGGATTTGTGTATTTAAGATCCTTGAAAAGATCTCTAGGGGGAGCTTTATACCCTATAGCAAACACGCTAGGGGAAAAAATGCACCAGGAATATCCATTTAGAAAAGACATTTTCCTTCCCTGCCATATTGCTGGGCACAGCAGCACAATGATGGGCCAGGAGGAGGTAACCTTGTTCAGAATCCTCCTGCTATAAAATCAGGACATTTGCTTCTTGCTTGCTGCTACTGCTGCTGCTGGCTCATTTCAAGAAAGTGACTGTGAGGCAAAATTCCATTGGTGACTGCATGCCTCACGAGAGGCAGTGATGTTTGCTCTTTGAATGGGGCCATGTAGGAAAATCCCAATGTTATCCTTTGCTCTGGTAGGATCCCACGTTCTCTCCTCCCCCATCATTATAAGAGAGGCTGTAGAGAACCAGTAGCTGTGCCGGTCACACTTTAAGTGTCTCATATTCAGAGTTAATTGAGATTTAACAGGAGAGTTGTTGCATGTTAATTAAATACAAAGTGATTATTAAAAACATATTTTTTGAGGTTTAGCAGCTGCGTAATAAGAGACGTGTCTGTTATGTATACAGCGGGCCATTGGCAACTGCGAATTAGAAAAAAAATGAGGAGTTCTGGTGTAGCCGTAAACCTGGAGAGGAAAGCTCTGCAGAATGGGCTGGTGTGTAAACACCAAGATGTGTTCATATCCATGGCAACAAGTGTATAGTGGACACAGATACCATAGGCTAGGTCAGCAGCTGCATTGAATATTGGCTTGGTACAGCTCTGTTGGGGGAAACTAAGACAGAGGTGGGGGAGAGAAATGAAATGGTTTAATGAAGATTCCCCCATGCAAAAATGGTAGGGGTTGGACTGTTGGGTCTGAAGAGTTGGGTAAGGCCCTTTACAAGCATAAGATGCACTCAAAGCCTCCTGGGAAATCTGTGGAAATGAGATCCCCACACTGATAAGGTGGGAGAACTCTCTCACCGCCTGGCCTATTTGTGAGCCACCTAGGGCTTATTTATGGCCCTGAATGCAGAGGCAGTTCAGAGCTACACTGCCCCAGCAGCAGCGCTGGGAAGGACTGTGCCTTCAGCAGGGCAGGTGGTGGGTAGGGATCACACTGAACCATCCCGTCGGGTGTCTTAGCGTACCCCCCTCTCTGCATCCAGCCAGCTCTGTGAGCCAGTGCTGAGGGGAATCACACAGAAACTGGTTTGCGTGGTTAAGGTTCCAGGTAGATCATGTACCATAAGTGATGGTTCTGGAAAGCGCGTTCTGTGAGCGAGGCCACCATTACCTACAGGCTCACATTACACAGGCTGTTCCTCTCCCATTCCCACCCCAGTGCTGGCTGCTCCTCCTCTCACCTTGTAAGTTTCCAGTTTGACAGGGGGCTAACGCAGGAGCCACTTGGTGCTGCCCTCTGGTCAGATGTGTCCTCCAAGGGCTGAGCCAAGAGGGGGCAGGGGATACAGAGTCAGTTCTGTTAGGGCAGTGGTTTGTGCCAGTCCTGTTGGTATAGCGCAGGGGTCAGCAACCTTTCAGAAGTGGTGTGCCGAGTCTTCATTTATTCACCCTAATTTAAGGTTTCGCGTGCCAGTAATACATTTTAACGTTTTTAGAAGGGCTCTCTCTATAAGTCTATAATATACATCTAAACTATTGTATGTAAAGTAAATAAGGTTTATAAAATATTTAAGAAGCTTCATTTAAAATTAAATTAAAATGCAGAGCTCCCCGGACCGGTGGCCAGGACCCAGGTGGTGTGAGTGCCACTGAAAATCAGCTCGCATGCTGCCTTTGGCACATGTGCCATAGGTTGCCTACCCCTGGTATAACGCCCCTGGCTGCTGGGGCGATATGGGGGAGAAGGGTGAGACACAGTGAATTTTTATACTCAAAGCCCCAGTGTGGGATACAGCTGAGTTATCTGTCCCAGGCACTGGACACATGTACAGCAATTACAAACCTGCAGATTAAAACAAACCTAGACTGACAACAAATCAATGAGGGAAGTTTTCCAGGAAAACTACTCCCCAGGTGACATGAGAAATTCAAGCCCCTCAAAGCAAAGCCCTGCTGCACAGAAAGGACTGATGGCATGGCCTGGAGGTTGGCCAATTCCCATCCCCTTGGAACAATGCTGGAAATGAATTCCAGAGTCCAAGGGGCTTGCACCAAGACTGACTCTCACCCCGGCATTCAAATTGAGAGAGAGACAGAGAGTCCAAGCTCATCTCAGCTGTTGGACTAAGCTGAGGGAGAGGGGCAGTCTCTAAAGTAGTAGTGCCTGAACCAGGCAGGACTTTATAGGTCATAATGAACTTCCAGGCTTCCACCAGGAAAAAAAATGAGAAGTCAATGCAGTCTACACAGATGTGAGCAAATCCCTCTGAGAAGCACTGCCTCCTTCTGCCCTAACTGAAGCTTATGAGTAATTTTATAGGCCATGGAGAGCTGAAAAAACTCTCGTCCTGCCTCTGCTATCTCAGAATAACTGGTGCTGTTCCTGGCTTTCAGAACAAAATGCTTAAAGTGGGCCAGGAAGGCCACAGGCTCGGCGAAAAAATAAAAATCGAGCCAGGTCACTGTTGGGCGCACTTTAATTATTGTTCGAAGTTGCTGCTCTCAGATCATGACAGCTCCCCCAACTCTCAGGCCCACCTTTTTCAGACTACTGTAAGTACTGGCATAAAGCACTTGGCTAGTCCAGAACCTTGTCTTCATTGTATCTGTAATGAAACAAGTAATCCAGGGGTAGGCAACCTATGGCACGCGTGTCGAAGGCGGCACGCGAACTGATTTTCAGTGGCACTCACACTGCCCGGGTCCGGGGGACTCTGCATTTTAATTTAATTTTAAATGAAGCTTCTTAAACATTTTGAAAACCTTATTTACTTTACATACAACAATAGTTTAGTTATATATTATAGACTTACAGAAAGAGCCCTTCTAAAAATGTTAAAGTGTATTACTGGCACATGAAACCTTAAATCAGAGTGAATAAATGAAGACTCGGCACACCACTTCTGAAAGGTTGCTGACCCCTGAAGTAATCCATCAGGAGGGCTAAACTGGATTTCTTGTTTAGCAAACTCACATAAAAACTGCCACCGTCTTACTTTCCCTCTGTCCCCCAACATCCTCTCGTAAATATCACTCGTTCCTGCTCTAGTCAGCTGACTATAGATATAACCCATCTCTTCAAGAATTAACACGACACCCAACTGAGGAATATTTTGTCCTCTAGGTTCTCTCTCAGAAATGACAGGAACAAAATTTGGTGTCTCATTATTGAAGCCAACAAGCCATTCATTATTGGCAGCTGAGTTCCCACCAGCTAGGAGACGTTCCATTCTCTCTCCCTTCTTCCAGAGTAGCAGTTTCCTTGATGTTCTTTATGACCACAGGTTCAGAGCACTGCAATGCTCTTTGCTTACACGGGATGGGATTTTTATTTGGTCCCTTTCCCCTCAAAAGAGATGTGCTTTAGCAAAGTCTATAGAATCAGGTGGAACAGCTGGTGTGGCAGGTAAGCTGTAAAATGTCCTTTGTCCTTCATGTCCCAAGCGGTGCATCAGCAAGAGCTCTCTCTCTCTCTCTCTCTCCCTGCCAAAAAGTTATCACTCCCACGTGCTTTGTGAAATATAACATCTACAGGGGGCTGAGAATAACTGTCTCTCCAGAGGGAACTAGAGAAAGCAGTGGTCTCTGAGTCATTTTGAGGAGAAAAATTGACTCAGCAGAGATCCACATCACCAGAATTGTGTTCTGAGTGGAGATTTGATCCACTGATTCAACATGTGCTACTCATCCCCCTCTAGTGGCTGGTCCTCAGAAGGTAAGAGCCTACTACATCTCCCTGCTAATACAGATACTCCTTTAGCTCAATGGTTAAGGATTGTGCTGGAGGTCCCGTACTGATAGGAAAAAGGAATTGGCAGACTGTATCAGACCAATAGTCCATCTTGTCCAATATCCTGACATGCACAATAGCCAGTACCTGTTAATTCAGGGGAAGGTACAAGGAACCCTGCAGTAGGCAAGTCTGGAATAGCCTGCCCAGAAGGAATGTTTCCTCCTAAATCTCGTAGTTAAAGGTTGGGGCTTGTGCCCCGAAGCAGGAGGGTTTATATGCCTCCCCAAACTCTTATGTAGTGTTTTAATATTTCCTATTCTAACTCTGGATGTTTTTATTCTCCATGTAAATGCCCATTTCTTTTTCAGTCCTGACAAGCTATTGGTCTCAATGACATCTTGTGGCAGTGAGTTTCACAGGCTCATTGGACCCTACATGAAAAAGTATTGCCATTCATCTGATTTGAATCAGTTCCCCAGTGACGACCCTCCGAAAAGAGCAGACGGGGAACTGCAGTCACCAGAATTAACCTGGACTCTGTATTTAAGCAAACTCACCCCATGCAACAGCTCTCCTCCCTTGGGCATATGATGTATATTGGATGCAACATGCAGGTGGGGAATGATCTGTTTTGGGTGTGTCCGACATGAGGGCAAAGTGAGATTTCAGGGGGATTGAGATGGGCAGCAAGAAGAAGTGGGAGAAGCACACGCAGACTGGAGGGGCTCTCCCCATTTGTTCACAGTGAGCAAAAATAGATGTGGTGTTCTTTTATCATGGGAATGTATCCCTGGCCATCCTAATCCTGTACAGGGTAGCAACATGTCATACACAGAAATTGCCACAGACACAAGGTAGCATCCTGGCCTGTGTGCTCCTAAGGTCAGGGATTATGTTGGAGCCATAGCCAGCACAGCGGGGCCCTGATCCCAATTGTGACCTTGGGGCTCTATTGCAGTGCAAACAAATACATCATACTCTGTGGTGGGCCAGTTGGTGGTAACTGAGCCATGTGGAAATGTCACAGGGGCAACGACACAGAAATGCAGGGAATTTACTTAGGGGTTCCAGGAAGATGCAGCCTGGGTGGGTATGAGAGAGAGCTCTGTGTGAGTCTATGGCAGAGGTCCAGAACTCTCCACCCAACCCCCCGAGCTAGAGAGCTTTGGGACTGATCCAAAGCTCATTGGAGTCAATAGACTCCCAGGCCCGGATCCTCAAAGGTGTTTAGGTGCCCTGCTCCCACAAAGCAATGGGAGTTAGGTGCCTAAATACCTTTGAGGATCTGGGCTGCATTGCCATCAATGGGCTATGGATCAGGCCTGTAGCATATGACCCTAAACCTGGAGCCGAGGGTCCCTGAGTCATCGTCACTTAGTGACTTCTTCGGCTGTGTTGTGCTTTTGGGTAGGTGGAATTGTGGCGGGAGGGAGCTTCGTGGGCAGCTGTTTCAGAAGGGTAAGGAGGAGACTGACCTCTGGTATGTTAATGGCTCTTGCTCCAGTTGCCCTGTGTTTTGGCTGAGCTCTGAGCATTTGCTGAACTCCTCCCTTCCACCAGCCTCTTCACAACCCTTTTCTTCCCCACCTCCCCTCCCTATCCCAAGCTGTTCCTACTGCCCCCATTACTTCATGCCCTGTCCTGGGACAGAGGACAGCTGTCTGCTCCACACTAGAGTTCAAGATGTTTCTTCTCCTCTCCCCCCCGCAACTTGCTTCATGTCAGCAAGCAAAGGACCGAGAACCCAGTGGATAGATGGGAGCCCAGCCCTGTGCATTTGGCTCATTTAATTGATAATTCAGCCTTTAACATGGAGCCCAATATCTTATTGCTGGCCTCTGGGATCACTGTGGGTGGGGTGGGGGGAGTTCTTACAGCATAGGGACTGGGACCTGCGTGTTCTTCCCCAGTATGATGGGGAAGGCTCCCTGGGACAATGAAAATATTTATCCATTGATATGTATATTGGTGGCAGTGGTGTTTCTGATTCCACTCTAAGTGCTTTGTTCCCTTGTCTATTGGTGGGTCCAGGAACATCTCAGCATGTCACTCTGCACATCAGTCCTCCCTGTGGAGCATCTTGCTGTGCTCCTTGGCCCATCCATGGGTCTGGTGCCCCTAGATGAGTTTCAACATGCTCTGTGGCATGTAAACAGCCTGCAGTGCCCCCAAGTATTCTCTGGCTCATCTGTAGGTCCTGGCACCTCCTGGCTTTCCCAGTGCCTCAGTGAGAATCTTGTGCTCTGCAGAGTATCCACAGGTCACCTCCAGGGCTGTCCTGTGATTCTGTCTGGCACTCTGAGGAGTCTTTTAGCTTCATCCCAACATGCTACCTCTTGGTGCATCCCGGACTCACACATCCCGACTCTAGAGCTCACCAGACTGTGTTTCACTGGTGAATTCCTTTCTGTCTGCACAACCAGCTGGTTCTTGTTCTTTGGGGATACACACCAATGTCCTCAGTGAACAGTTCTCCATCTGCAGCACATTCTCAGTGCTCACCCGTTACATTGTGTGGGTTACTTACGTGAGTCATGTGGCATTGTTTCTCTTCCCTGATTGGATGGCTTATGTAACCAACCAACACAGCAATACATTGTGACTTATAATGTACAAGCTGAAGTTTGCTCCTGTTGGATATTCGAGCTCAGAATTTGTTTCTCACAAGTGTGCGTGGCTAGGGAAGCTTGAGGGCTCTGATAGCTGAGGAAAGCAAATACAAATGGTGTTGTGAACATGATCCAATGAAAATTTGCTCAAATTAATACATGCCAACCATTTTTTTTTTTGCTGCTGTTCCCTCAGCTTTATCCAGCATATCCCCTGGGACATTGGTTGTTCCCAGTACCTTGAAGAGCATCCTAGTGTATCCCTTATCGACCTAAGCACATTCCCTCTGGCATTCTGCAGGGCCACATTCCCCTTGGTGCAATCCTAGCCTAATAGTGAAATGCTTCACCATGCTCCCTGGATCACTTCCTTAGGGGCCCTTAGATGGCGTGGAAAGGGATCTCTGCTGAGCTTCACCAGACACTGAGATAATCAGTGGGGTTCCAACTGTCGGACTCTCCCAGATATGGCTGCCTAATGCAAGAGGAGGCTAGGACTGCCTTCAGCAGCTGGGAGAAGGCACAAGTGGCCTGCAAGCAGGCTCCTGATTTCAGTACCACAGCAGGCTGTTGCTAGCCTCTAAGGCCTTGGCTACACTTGCAGATGTACAGCGCTGTGAGTTAAACCTGACTTTGTGCAGCTGAGTAGGGAAAGCGCTGCAGTCTGTCCACACTGACACCTGCCCAGCGCACTGTCGTGGCCACATTTGCGGCAATTGCAGCGCTATTGGGAGCGGTGCATTATGGGCAGCTATCCCACAGAGCACCTTTTCCCATTCTGGTGCCGTGGGTTGTGGGAAGGTGGTGTGGGTGCGGGGGATTCTGGGTCCTGTCCCAATGCCCCGTGATGCATCGCTTCGCATCCCACAAATACCTTTGTTTCCATCCACCTTTGGCACCATCTTTCAACGGTTTCTGTGCAGCGCGATCTGTCTGCGGGAAATGGAGTCCGAACTGCTGAGGTGTATGCTGACGAGTCTCGCCAGCACGTCACATTTGGCTGTCGAACTATTCCTTAAGATCCAAAGTGACAGTGAGAGTGAGGGTGAGGAGTCCTACGATGCTATCGAGCCGCGTAACGCGTATGACATGAAATTGCTTGTGGCATTCACGGACATGCTCAGCACCGTGGAACACCGCTTTTGGGCTCGGGAAACAAGCACCAAGTGGTGGGATCACATCGTCACGGAAGTCTGGGATGACAAGCAGTGGCTGCAGAACTTTTGGATGAGAAAAGCCACTTTCAAGGGACTGTGTGAGGAGCTCGCCCCCACCCTGCGGCGCAAGGACACGAGATTGAGAGCTGCCCTGCCAGTGGAGAAGCAGGTGGCTATTGCAATCTGGAAGCTGGCAACTCCAGACAGCTACCGGTCAGTCGCAAACCAGTTTGGAGTGGGAAAGTCGACCATTGGAATCGTGTTGATGCAAGTTTGCAAGGCCATTAATCGCATCCTACTCAGAAGAACCGTAACTCTGGGTAACGTGCAGGAAATAGTAGATGTCTTTGCACAAATGGGGTTCCCTAACTGTGGAGGGACGATAGATGGGATGCATATTCCTATTCTGGCACCACCCCACCTAGGATCCGAGTACGTTAATCAGAAGGGGTATTTCTCTGTGGTTCTCCAGGCGCTGTGGCTCACCGTGGGCGTTTCATTGACATTAACACAGGCTGGCCCAGAAAGGTGCATGATGCACGCATCTTTCGGAATACTTGGCTGTTTAGGAAGATGCAGGCCGGGACTTTTTTCCCAGAGCGGAAGATCATGGTATGGGAAGTTGAAATGCCCATTGTGATCCTTGGAGATCCCGCTTACCCGTTAATGCCGTGGCTCATGAAACCCTGCACAGGGAGCCTTGACAGCAGCAAGGAGCGGTTCAACTACAGGCTGAGCCGGTGCCAAATGACTGTGGAGCGTGCCTTTGGCTGTTTAAAGGGGTGCTGGCGATCTCTGTATGGGAAGCTGGACTTGGTCAAAAACAGCATCCCCGTGGTTATATCTGCGTGCTGTGCCCTCCATAATATTTGTGAAGGGAAGGGTGAAAGCTTCACTCAGGCATGGACCTCCGAGGTTCAACACCTGGAGGCTGAATTTGCACAGCCAGAGAGCAGGGCTATTACAGGGGCCCAGCGCGGGGCTGCAAGGATTAGGGATGCCTTGAGGGAGCAATTTGAGTCTGAAAACCAGCAGTGATATCTGGTGCCCTGCACAGGAGTGAAGTGCAGTAGTTCCAATCTTTAGGAATCAGTGTCTGCTTAGCAGACAAGCAGACTTGCAGTTCCCAGGCTAAGGAGTCTTTTACTTTATGCAATAATAAAGAATGTTTTCAAAGCCAAAGAATCCATTTATTGAAAAGAAAAAAAAAATATTTATTGAAAAGAAACAAGGCGGTGGAGTGGGGAATGGTACAATCACAGATTCGCGTATGTCCTGTCTGGTGTGCTGTGCAGTGAGTGCTGCACTTCAGGACAGCTATACTGCATGGTGATGGGGGTTGAGTGCAGAGGGTAAGAGTCATGGTTTTCAGGGCTGGGTGGTGAAGATACTAGTGTTGGAGGCAGCGGGTGGCGTGAAGAACACGGAAGTTGGGGAAAGTGGGTTGGAGGTGACAGTGGGGCACAACGGAAAGAGTTTTGGGACAAGGGCTGTAGTGGGGGGTGGCGTTTGCATTTGCGGTACTGCTCCTCTTTCTGCATGGCTACCAGCCCCTGGATAGCATCTGCTTGGCGCTCCAGGATGCTTATGAGCCTATCAGTGCTTCGCTGCCGGTGCGCGATGCTTTGCCACCGGTGCGCTGCGTTTTCCTGGCGGATCCTGCTTTCTCTCTCCCTCCAGTCCTGTGCTTTCTCATTCTCTTTAAAAGATTGCCGCATCACTTCTTGCAGCATGTCTTCTTTGCTTTTTCGCGGTCTCTTCCTGAGTCTTTGCAGTCTCTGAGCAGGCGATAAGAGGGACAGCTGAGGTCTCAAGGTTGATGCAGCTGTATAGGCAAAATGCAACATTTAACAGAGGCATCATTGTTTATACCAGACAGAGTAATGATTCCCCCCGCACTTAAGGAGTAGAAAACACACAGGGTCTACACAATAGTATAATTTTCCCCTCCGAAACAGAGCACACCTATCCCACGGGAGTCTCAAAATGGTGAGTAAGGGGGACTGATTGTTTCAGGGCTGCACTGTCCTCTGGGTTTCTGTGCCTTGGGGAGAGCCAACAGCTTCAGGGGGCACCTACACTGAACACTGTCCCAACATTTTCCATAGGAGTTCGTCCTGGACAATATCTTGCTGCTGAGGGTGACCTGGGAAGCAAGGGAGGGTCTTCTACTGCAATGCGGCTTCCTCCCTGGCCCATATGCAGCTTGCCTGTGTGCAGCAATGGTCCCCCCACCCCTCGTGGCACAGTGGCGCGGACATGTTAGCCTGGCTGGAACAAGGACCACGGTGGCTCTCCCGATAAACCTACGCAAATACATTGCACACATTCTGGATGAGACATTCGAGGAGATTACCGAGGCCGATTACCGCGATGTGATAAACCACATCAATGCACTATTCCACATCTAGGCATGCATGCCTAACCCTCCTCTCCCAAAGAGCCCGCACTGAAAAAATTTCTTCCCGAAAAAAAACCCACTTACCGGGAACCTGCTCTTCTGTTTGTCCTCCACCAAGTATTGGCCGCTGCGACTGGCTACCTTCCTTCTGGCTTGAGCAGAGCTCCTGGCTGCATGGCTCCAGGGATTCCATGGTGTCTCCATCCGGCCCACCACCATCACTCCTGTTTTCCTCCTCCTCCTCTTCCTCCTCCCCCCACACCGGCTCTGAAGTGTCCATGGTGGTACTCGGAGTGGAGGTGGGGTTAACCCCAAGTATCACATCCAGCTCTTTGTAGAATCGGCAAGTCACGGGGGGAGCACCCGAGCGGCCGTTTGCTTTGCGGGCTTTGTGGTAGGCACTCTGCAGCTCCTTCACTTTAATCCTGCACTGCAGGGTGTCCCGGTCATGGCCCCTTTCCATCATGTCCTTTGATAACTTCCCGAAGGTATCGTAATTCCTACGGCTGGAGCGCAGCTGGGACTGTACTGCTTCCTCCCCCCAAACACCGATGAGGTCCAGCAACTCGCCATTGCTCCATGCTGGGGCTCGCTTGGCGCATGGAGGCATGGTCACCTGGAAAGATTCGCTGATAGCACTCCACACCACGCCGGGCTGAGCAAACAGGAAGGGGATTTTTAAAATTCCCGGGGAATGTAAAGGGTGGGTCACATGGTTGGTTACCTGAGGCCAGGGCAGTAGAGTTTGAACTGATGACCAGAGTGGCTAGAACAGGCATTGTGGGATACTGCCGAATAATTCTGGAGACCATTCACAGCGCATTGGGCGGCCACACTGGCGCTGCAGCGCTGCAGCGGCAGCGCAATACTCGCTATTCCTCTCGGAGAGGTGGAGTACATGCAGCGCTGCAACCACGGAGATACAGTGCTGCAAATGCCTTGGCAGTGTGGACGGGGAGTGAGTTACAGCGCTGGGAGAGCCTTTACAGCTCTGTAACTCGCAAGTGTAGCCAAGGCCTTAGTCAGCATTCCTCAGCAGAGAGGAGCAGCTCTGGAATGTGAATGGCCGTCTGACCCCTGGGGTGTTCTTACCTTTCTTCTGTGTGTGCAAGGAGGAGGGGAAGGGAGAGAGGGGAAAAAAACCCTCCACCAAACCGGAGACTGGGGGGCGGGGGAGGAGATGGGGACTGGACCTGGCAGCTCAAAAAGAGCCAGTGGCTTAGTGATGTGGAGGGAATGGCAGTAACGTAGGGGGATCCCAAAGGGATCCCGAAAGGACGGTTATGCTCAGAAAGCCTTCCAGCAGGCTCAGGTGCTGTGTCTGCTCCAGGATGGGTGAATGGGAGGCGCAGCGCTGAGCGGGGCCTGTCACGCAGCTGGGCTCCCAGGGCTGCCTCTTTGATGAAAAAAAATGGGACAATAAATAAAAAAACCCTAGAGCAGTAACTAGAGAGCCAGAGACCAGCCAGCCAACATGGCCTCTCCACATCTCTTCCACAGCAACCAGGTGAAGGGACCCTGGCAGGGGATTTGGAGAGGGGAAGCCCCCTATGTAGAGAGAGCCCAGGACACATGCTTCTCCTCCCATTATTGTGATGGACGTGCAAGTGTCTTCCAGCTGAGCAAGACTTAACCCAGCTGCTCCCACTTGGGCCAGAAGGAGCTGTTCCCTCAGCTGCCTTTTGCCTATTTCAGTTCCCCATGGTGGGGCTGGGGCACTGTGCATGCCAGGCACAGACAAGTCTAGCCATGGCAGCCAAGTTCAGCTGGAGCCAGTCTGCTGTGGCCCATGTAACTGTGTGTGTCTTTGCAAGAGCATAGTGTCTCAGGGAGTTAAATGAGCCAGGTGTGGGGTTGCTCTCAAATCAAGGTAATCCTAGACAATACAAGCCACATGGCAATCCCACGCAGTGTCCTGCTACCAGCTGGCATCTGTAACACAAATGCTAGGCTTCAGTGGAACCTGGATTTGGCCCTGATGACAAAGTTTTAAAGGGTAAAGAAGAAATGCAATGGCAGTATCCACAGAAACACACGGCCACTGCGCCTGCAGAATCCCAGAATCTGAGCATGCAGGTTGAGTAACTGTGCACAGAGACTAGGCGCTAAGATATAGTTCAGGGGATCCAGACATGTAATTAGGCTCATGGTTAGTATACTTCATCAGGGCATATCCACTTTGGGGTGCTGTGTGCCTTCAAGGAAGTAGGGAGGGATCAGTCTCTGCCCCCTCATTAGTGCAGAGAACGGAATTCTGCCTGGCCATTGTTTGGGCCATGCAACCCTCACCTCCCACTGCATACCCATGTAAGAACTCAGTGGGCTCTCCTGGCCCTGAGTGAATGCATGCAGCTGAAAAGGTGCTGAACTGAGAGCTCTAGCCACCTCCTCTATACTAGGAATTGTGTAAGCAGTTTTGCACAGACACATTTCCACCAGTGGGTAGCTGCAGCATAGAGAGGGTACCACTGTGCCCTCCAACCTGGTTGAAAACAAGGAGGTCAAAATGCCCATCACTGTGTCTGCAGCGCAGCTCCCGCTGTGGGTAGCAGTGCCAGAGAGCTGCACTGCTGTAGAAAATCACTTAGAGTGTGAGCCTCCCCATAGCGACAAGCTCTTCTGTTTATCCTCCGCACCAGCCCAGCACAGGCAGCAGAGTGACCACAGCCCACACTGTCCCACTAACGCTGACCTGGGGAGAACAGCCCGAGGGCTGCAAGGTGTGTTCGGTCCCCAGGCCCAGTCAGTTTCTCACCTCTGCAGAGACTGCTGACGGAGGACAGTAGGTGTTCATTTTGCTGGGGATGCCCATTCCCTTGAGAATCAACTCATTGCCTGGGGGGCCCGTTGGCTTGTGAGAGTGTGCAGAGACTGGGAGGTTTGGGAAGCTACTATGTTAGCATGGCTGGTGGATAAACCCCAGAACACAGGGATCTTGACTGATGCCCTGTGGGGTCCCTGCTTGACGCCTTGTGAGAATGTCAGTGTAGGGAGTCAGGAATCCAGAGCCTGTGGATACTGCACACATTGAATCAGTCTGGTTACCCTGCTCTAAAAGGATGGTGTTACCCTCAGTTATGATGTTATCCATGTCTGAACCGGAGGCTTCCGCTGTAATTTTTTCTAATAGGTTTGTAGCCTTGCGACCCGCATTGAACAGATCGATACCTCTAATTCTAGCCTTTCATTCATGTCCGGATATTTTTTCATCTGTCTATTGTCTGTTAATATTAGGAAGATACAGGTGAGCTGGATAGAGCTCATGGGGTCTCTGCTTCCTCCACGGGCTACAGCATCTATCAAACATAGTACATGATTGGCATGCATGGTTTCTTTCCTCTGTGATACAGTCTCTCTTGCATGCTGTAGGGTAACTTATCAGTGCCTTCCCCTGTGGCATGGACTCTGGGTTGGTGCACTCTCCTTCAGATGTGATAAGGTAGCTGTTATGTGCATTGCACTCTGCTAGCGGCTCCCAGAGAGCACGCTCCGTTCTCAAAGTCTCCCCTCCCTGTGCTTTGGAGCTGCAGCCCATTAATACCTCAGTGTCAGTGTCACCTCTTCTCCTGAAGAGAACTCTGACCTCTGAATATTGGATGCCTGCCTGGCTCTTTCTCTTCTGTCCAGCAATCACACACATCACTCAGCAGAGATTGTCACTGGGCTGGTAGAGGAAGGGAAGATACTGAGAAATGGAGTGAGAAAGATGTATGGGAAAGAGGAGGAGGAGGAGGAGAGAAAAATCAAAATGGAGAAAGTGAAGGAGGAGATGCGTGGGGGGGACAGAAAGTGAGAGAGGGGGAGTGAGAGGGAAAGAGAGCCAGAGAGGGGGAGAGTCCATGAGAAGCACTAAATACTAGGTGGACTGTAGTACTTTGTAAAAGATAAGAGGGGTTATCTGGAAATGCAGATTCATGGCATTGCACAATAATGTCTGGCCGTGAGTTGGAGGGAAAGGAAGCACACAGGAGCAGCCAGGGAACCTGGGAAAGAACTGGCTTGAATATTTGCTCTTCCACGTCCCAGAAAGCTCTCTGTAGCTCACCAGTGCTAGATGACTGGTTTATAAAACCAGTAGGGAAATAGCATGCTGATTCAGAAAGTTAATACCTTATGTTTTAACCCCCAGATCCTCTCATTCCAGCCTGGATCAGAGCACAAAAGCCATGAGTTTTATATACTCTCATTGTGGTCAGTACTGATCATTTGCCCTCTAATGGGGTACTGGCCTTTAAAGCTAGGGGAGATAGGTTTGGGGGGGGGGAGTAGCTACCCCAGGTATCCAGGGCAAGCAGATGAAGAATAGAAAAATAATTAGAGCAATCATTTGGAGAGAGGAAAATGGTCTTGGGAAGCAGTTAGTGTTGGGGAGGGGGGAATATATTGTTCCTTTAAGGGCCTGGGACTAGGAGCCTTATAGACTGAGTGAGGCTAGGGTCCCATCTCTCCCAACCAGTGCAGACAGGTGTTTGAGGTTATTAGACCCACCTGGGGAGAATCAAGAGTCTGATTAGTGTCTGGGCTGGTGACTTAAGAGGAGGCTCCAAGCTTAGTCAAGGAGAAGCTGTTGAAAAAGCCTGGAGGGAGGGATGAATGAGTTTGAGGTGCACAGTTTCTAGAAGGAGGACTGTGAAACCCTAGACTTGAGAGAGCATGCAGGCTGGGGAGGTCAGGATTGAAAACTCTCAGTCACCAGGAAGGAAGGCTCTGAAATCTCTGAACCTCAGGGCAGAGTCTGTAGGCTATTAAGGCCAGGGCTGACAGCAAAGCTCACAGCCCCAAGATGGAGGCTGTGCAGTCCTTGAATCTGAGTGGAGAGTTGACAGTCCAGGACTGGTAATGCACAGGCCCAAGAAGATGGGTTGTGAAAGACCCTGAATCAAAAAGGGGAGATGGTTAATCTGAATAAATTAGCACTGATAAAGGGGGAATAGTGTTCTTAAAGATGGGGTGTAAATGGTTTATTCTTGGAACTCAGAGGGAAACTGAGGCCAGGTGCCTTCAGGGCTGTCCCAGGCCACAAGGGGGTGCTCTGGGACATCACCTGTTCTTTGGAACTCAGTTTATATCACAGAGGGGTGTTTTGTTTAAGGGCTAAGGTGCAGAGTCCTGAGGGGAGCCCAGACTAGGAAAGCCAGGGTCCGAACTGAGGTGTATTGGCAGAGCTAGGTGGGGGTTCTAGGACTGGGACAGCAGAAGGTACTGCTGGTGACCTGAGGAGCATTGGCATGACTGGGGAGGAATACCAGAACTGGTGGTTCAATAATAATAAAAATAGGCACCATGCTGATTTGTTCTGCTCCTTCACTCTTACAGGGGAATGTGGGGCCAGACTGCTGAAGGGTGTTTCACTGCAAGTGTGTGGAGTTCCTGGGGAAAGGCCTTCTGAAGATAATGCTGAGCTCCCTCAGAGATGGGGGAAGAATTCAGCAATCCTTAAAAAAGCCTGTTTGTTAACCAAACTCCTGGCGTGTTCGGGGGTGAAGTCAGGAGGTGATATCAGTATGTGGATTTGGGTTAAAACACAGACTAAGGGTCAGAAGGCCTGGGGTCTACCCCAGCTCTCTGGCCTTGGGCCACACTTAGGCCTAAATTTCCTGCAAGCGTCTAGTAGTTATGGGTACCTCAGCTCTTCGGTGCCCCACGTGAGCCTAGTTTTTAGAGGCACTGAGCGTTCACAGCTCCAGTTGAAGTCTGGCAGGATTAAGGCTGGCAGAATGCCTCCCTGACCTCCCCAGCATGGGTCCCCTTCAGCTAGCTGCTCCACAAAGCAGCCCCACCACAGGGATAGCTCGGGCTTCCTACATCCCTCAGGAGGGAGGTTGCACCCTCAGAAGCTGCAGGAGTCTGGCTGCCCCCAGTGCAAATCCGCAGGGTAGGGTGCCTCCTGTACCATCTCTGTATTACTTTACAGAGATTTCCTACAGTGACTGATGGGGCACTTCTTATTTATGAAATGTTTTTTAGCCATTATTTCACCAGCAGTAATTCATTCTGAAACTTCAGTTCAACTTCTGTAGCCTATCCCCTACCTTGGTTTGCCTTAGCCCCACCCTATTCCTTGTCCTACTTTAGCCACACCCACTCAGTTTATTTTAGCCCCACTGGATATATCGTAACTCCACCCCACTCTCTGACATGTCTTTAGCCCCACCCACTCCATAGCATACCATAGCAGTACAATAGATTAGGAATCAAGACTGTTTGTACGGATATATTGCTATATTGGCAGAGAGAAAGGAGAGTCAGGACAAAACCGGGAGGAAAGATCAAACCAGTATCTTAGATGCATATATACAAATGCGAGAAGTATGGGGAATAAGCAGGAAGAACTGGAAGTGCTAATAAATAAATACAACTATGACATTGTTGGCATCACTGAAACTTGGTGGGATAATACACATGATTGGAATGTTGGTGTGGATGGGTACAGCTTGCTCAGGAAGGATAGACAGGGGAAAAAGGGAGGAGGTGTTGCCTTATATATTAAAAATGTACACACTTGGACTGAGGTAGAGATGGACATAGGAGACGGAAGTGTTGAGAGTCTCTGGGTTAGGCTTAAAGGGGCAAAAAACAAGGGAGATGTCCTGCTAGGAGTCTACTACAGGCCACCTAACCAGGTGGAAGAAGTGGATGAGGCTTTTTTCAAGCAACTAACAAAATCATCCAAAGCCCAAGATTTGGTGGTGATGGGGGACTTCAACTATCCGGATATATGTTGGGAGAATAACACAGCGGGGCACAGACTATCCAACAAATTCTTGGACTGCATTGGGGACAACTTTTTATTTCAGAAGGTTGAAAAAGCTACTAGGGGGGAAGCTGTTCTAGACTTGATTTTAACAAATAGGGAGGAACTCGTTGAGAATGTGAAAGTAGAAGGCAGCCTGGGTGAAAGTGATCATGAAATCATAGAGTTTGCAATTCTAAAGAAGGGTAGAAGGGAGAACAGCAAAATAGAGACAATGGATTTCAGGAAGGCAGATTTTGGGAAGCTCAGAGAGCTGATGGGTAAAGTCCCATGGGAATCAAGACTGAGGGGAAAAACAACTGAGGAGAGTTGGCAGTTTTTCAAAGGGACACTATTAAGGGCCCAAAAGCAAGCTATTCCACTGGTTAGGAAAGATAGAAAATGTGGCAAAAGACCACCTTGGCTTAACCACGAGATCTTGCACGATCTAAAAAATAAAAAGGAGTCGTATAAAAAATGGAAACTAGGACAGATTACAAAGGATGAATATAGGCAAACAACACAGGAATGCAGGGGCAAGATTAGAAAGGCAAAGGCACAAAATGAGCTCAAACTAGCTACGGGAATAAAAGGAAACAAGAAGACTTTTTATCAATACATTAGAAGCAAGAGGAAGACCAAAGACAGGGTAGGTCCACTGCTTAGTGAAGAGGGAGAAATAGTAACAGGAAACTTGGAAATGGCAGAGATGCTTAATGACTTCTTTGTTTCGGTCTTCACCGAGAAGTCTGAAGGAATGCCTAACATAGTGAATGCTAATGGGAAGGGGGTAGGTTTAGCAGATAAAATAAAAAAAGAACAAGTTAAAAATCACTTAGAAAAGTTAGATGCCTGCAAGTCACCCGGGCCTGATGAAATGCATCCTAGAATACTCAAGGAGCTAATAGAGGAGGTATCTGAGCCTCTAGCTATTATCTTTGGAAAGTCATGGGAGACGGGAGAGATTCCAGAAGACTGGAAAAGGGCAAATATAGTGCCCATCTATAAAAAGGGAAATAAAAACAACCCAGGTAACTACAGACCAGTTAGTTTAACTTCTGTGCCAGGGAAGATAATGGAGCAAGTAATTAAGGAAATCATCTGCAAACACTTGGAAGGTGGTAAGGTGATAGGGAACAGCCAGCATGGATTTGTGAAGAACAAATCATGTCAAACCAATCTGATAGCTTTCTTTGATAGGATAACGAGCCTTGTGGATAAGGGTGAAGCGGTGGATGTGGTATACCTAGACTTTAGTAAGGCATTTGATACGGTCTCGCATGATATTCTTATCGATAAACTAGGCAAATACAAATTAGATGGGGCTACTATAAGGTGGGTGCATAACTGGCTGGATAACCGTACTCAGAGAGTTGTTATTAATGGTTCCCAATCCTGCTGGAAAGGCGTAACGAGTGGGGTTCCGCAGGGGTCTGTTTTGGGACCGGCTCTGTTCAATATCTTCATCAACGACTTAGATATTGGCATAGAAAGTACGCTTATTAAGTTTGCGGATGATACCAAACTGGGAGGGATTGCAACTACTTTGGAGGACAGGGTCATAATTCAAAATGATCTGGACAAATTGGAGAAATGGGCTGAGGTAAACAGGATGAAGTTTAACAAAGACAAATGCAAAGTGCTCCACTTAGGAAGGAAAAATCAATTTCACACATACAGAATGGGAAAAGACTGTCTAGGAAGGAGTACGGCAGAAAGGGATCTAGGGGTTATAGTGGACCACAAGCTAAATATGAGTCAACAGTGTGATGCTGTTGCAAAAAAAGCAAACATGATTCTGGGATGCATTAACAGGTGTGTTGTGAGCAAGACACGAGAAGTCATTCTTCCGCTCTACTCTGCTCTGGTTAGGCCTCAGCTGGAGTATTGTGTCCAGTTCTGCGCGCCGCATTTTAAAAAAGATGTCGAGAAATTGGAAAGGGTCCAAAGAAGAGCAACAAGAATGATTAAAGGTCTTGAGAACATGACCTATGAAGGAAGGCTGAAAGAACTGGGTTTGTTTAGTTTGGAAAAGAGAAGACTGAGAGGGGACATGATAGCAGTTTTCAGGTATCTAAAAGGGTGTCATAAGGAGGAGGGAGAGAACTTGTTCACCTTAGCCTCTAAGGATAGAACCAGAAACAATGGGTTTAAACTGCAGCAAGGGAGGTCTAGGTTGGACATTAGGAAAAAGTTCCTAACTGTCAGGGTGGTTAAACACTGGAATAAATTGCCTAGGGAGGTTGTGGAATCTCCATCTCTGGAGATATTTAAGAGTAGGTTAGATAAATGTCTATCAGGGATGGTCTAGACAGTATTTGGTCCTGCCATGCGGGCAGGGGACTGGACTCGATGACCTCTCGAGGTCCCTTCCAGTCCTATAATCTATGAATCTATGAATCTATGAATCTATATTTTCCATGTAAACAGAAAGCAATGGTGTGCCAGCACTCCATCATCGGTGTTATGGCAACTTGGGCTATCACAATCTCCTTGCTTCCTAAATATGGCACCATTGCTCATAAGTTGACCACCCATATAAGCTTCAGGAGAAAGAACCAATTTTTACAAACCCATCTTGTATCCTGACAAGGGCAGCTGAATTGCAGGATGAAAAAAAATACTAAATTGAGAGCGAGATGGAATGAGCCAAACCCTGTCCCCTCCAGCCCAATCAGCGTTTCACAAGATGATGAGAGGAGGTTGCTCACACACAGGGTCATGAGATCACAACACTCATTCCAGGCTGCTCTGAAGCTGAAGCAAGATAGTTGGGAACAGCAAGCAGCCGCTCTGTATAGGCATTGTGTAGTTACTATGCCTACCATCTAGGACTGTTCTTATAAGGTGACAGAGTCATGGTGGAATGGGCTGAGGGATTTAGCAGCAATTATTTGCACAGTAATCAAGCCCTCCCTCCCCCTCCATTTGCCCTGTCTTGATGTTTTCTCATGGAAATTCAAGCTCCATTCACTTGGCTGAGATTTGGCCTATTTTCAGACACCCAGGGAGGGCTTGCTACACATGCGGGATCATTTCATTATTTTGAGCTTTTAGCTGGATTTAGTGCTGGACTGACAGCCCTAGCGAGCAAAGTCCTCTGCTAATCCTCAGAACAAGTGCAGCATGGGCGATGGCAGTGCAAGCTACTCCCTGCCATCCTGTGAACATGCCCCAACCCTGACAGATAGGTCAGCTCCACAGGGAACAAGATCTCAGCCTCCCTGCCTCATTATGTAATCAGCCTCTCTGCTAAGCCATAGGGCTGCTAATGTCCCCTTCTCATTGTGGTTTTCAAGACATGCTTCCTTGCCTACTTAGAACTTCAATGAAGCCCCCAATTCACTTCATATAGTGAATCTAGGGGTAATGGCTTTTGGTCATTGCCAAGCTAGCCTGACTTTAAACCCCTGGCTTAGAGGTGAAAGTTGCTATCTTCCCTTAACAATCCCTCTGCTTTTTAAAAGAATAAATGAAGTGAAAGTGGCTTCCACTGCCTGCTTCTTTGCAACAAACAATGGCTGAGCCAGCCAGAAATCCCCTCCCTGCCTCACGCCCTCACAGGTTTACCCCTGGGATATATTTTCTTTAAGTTTATGTATATATTGATATATATAATTTCTTCTTTTTTGGTTGCTAAAAGGCAGTGCTGTATAAGAGAGTGAGAATTATGATCCAGTGGGCAGGGAGAGTCAGGAGACCCGTCATAAAATAATAAAAAAATAAATTAATTAATTAAGATATCCTATCTCCTAGAACTGGAAGGGACCTTGAAAGGTCATTGAGTCCAGCCCCCCTGCCTTCACTAGCAGGACCAAGTACTGATTTTGCCCCAGATCCCTAGGTGGCCCCCTTGAGGATTGAACTCTCAGCCCTAGGTTTAGCAGGCCAATGCTCAAACCACTGAGTTATCCCTCCCTCACATCTATTCCTAGCTTTGCCACTGACCCACCGGGTGACCTTGGCGAAGTCACTTCTATCTGTGCCTCTGTTTCCCTTTCTACCCAATGTGTATCTTGTCTATTTCAATTGTAAGCTCTGCAAGGATTGTCTCTTACTAATTGTTTGTGCAGCATCCAGAACAATGGGGCCTTGATCATGGTTGGGGCCCTTATGTGCTACTGCAAGACACATAATAATAATTACACACCCAGACCTGGAACAGATTCCCTTCTAGAGGTCCAACTGCTAGACGTGGCGAGTGAAGCTTGATGAGCCAGCACTCCATCAACACTGTGGTGATGAGAGCCATAGACATGACCATTAATATGATTGATGAATGAATCTGGGATATACACAAACCCCAGCCTGGTCCCCAACAGTTTTGGGGTCTTCATAGAATCACAGAAATGCAGGGCTGGAAGGGACTTCGGGAAGTCATCAAGTCCAGCCCCCTGTGCTGAGGCTGGACCAAATAAACCTAGACCAGCCCTGACAGGTGTTTGTCCAACCTGTTCTTACAAACCTCCAATGACAGAGATTCCACAACCTCCCTTTGGAAGCCTATTTCAGAGCTTAACTAACCTTATAATTAGAAAGTTTTCTTAATATCTAACCTAAATCTCCCTAGTTGCCAATTAAGGCCATGGGGCCTTAATTCTTGTCAGTTCTTGTCCTACCTTCCGAGGACATGGAGAACAATTGATCACCATCCTCTTTATAAGAGCCCTTAACTTATTTAAAGACTGTTGCCAGGTCCCCCCTCAGTCTTCTTTTTTCAAGACTAAATATGCCCAAGTTTGTTTAAACTTATCCCCATAGGTCAAGTTTTCTAAACCTATGATCATTTTTGTTGCTCTCCTCTGGACTCTCTCCAAGTTGTTCACCTCTTTCCCAATGTGTAGCGCCTACAACTGGACACAATACTCCAACTGAGGCCTCACCAGTGCTGAATAGAACAGGACAATTACCTCCCATGTCTTACAACACTCCTGTTAATATACTCCAGAATGATATTAGCCTTTTTCTCAAATGCCATCACCTTGTTGACTCATTGAGTTTGTGAACTACTCTAACTGCCAGATCCTTTTCTTCAGTACTACCACCTTGCCAGTTATTCCCCATTTTATAGTTGTGCATTTGATGTTTCCTTCTTAACTGAAGTACTTTGCACTTGTCTGTGTTGAATTTCTTCTTGTTGGTTTCAGACCAAATCTCTAATTTATCAAGATTGTTTTGGATTCTAATCCTGTCCTCCAAAGAGCTTGCAACCCCTCCCAGCTTGGTGTCATCTGCAAATTTTACAAGCATACTCTCCACTCCATTATCCAAGTCATTAATGAAAATATTGAATAGTGCCAGATCCAGGACTGACCCCGGTCAGACCCCACTTGATACATCCTCCCACTTTGACAGCAAACCATTCATAACTACTCTTTGAGTACGTACTTTCAACAAGTGCATCACCTTATAGTAATTTCATCTGGATCACATTTCCATAATTAGTTTATGAGACTGTCATGTGGGACTGTGTGAAAAGCCTTACTAAAATCAAGACATATAACATCTACTGCTTTCCTCCCATTCACTATGCCAGTAACCCTGTCAAAGAAGGAAATTAGGTTGGTTTGGCATGATTTGTTCTTGACAAATCCATGCTGGCTATTCCTTATAACGCTGTTGTCCTCTAAATGCTTACAAACTGATTAATAATTTGTCACAATATCTTTCCAGGTATTGAAGTTAGGCTGACTGGTCTATAATTCCCTGGGTCCCTTTGTTCCCCGTTTTAAAGATAGGTACTATGTTTGCCCTTCTCCAGTTATCTGGGACCTTACCTGTACTCCATGAGTTCTTGAAGATAATTGCTGACTGTTCCAAGATTGCTTCAGCTAATTCCTTAAGTACCCTAGGACAGTGGTTCTCAAACATTAGCAACCTGAGGACCCCATTTTGATTTAAATTTTTTCATGGACCCCCAAGTCACCTTCTAATTTTCCCTGGGGGTGCTCAACCCCCACCCAGCTCCAGACCTCACCCCCAGTCCACCCCTTACCCCAAGGCCCCACCACGCTCCACCGCTTCCTGACCCTGCTCCACCCCTGCCCCTCCTCTTTCTGCCAACTCCCCTGAGCGCATCCTGTCCCCACTCCTCCCCCTCCCTCCCAGCGCCTCCTGCACACTGCTGAACAGCTGTTCCGTGGCATGCAGGAAGCACTGGGATGGGGGAGTTGATCAGTGGGGCCAGCGGCCCTGGACATGACTCACAGACCCTCTGGAATGCCCTCGCGGACCTCAGTTTGAGAACCACTGCCCTAGAATGAATTTCAGCAGGCCCTGCTGACTTGAATTCATCTAATTTATCTAAATATTCTTTAACCCATTCTTTCCCTATTTTGGCTTGCATTCCTTCTCCCTTGCTGTCAATATCAGCTATGGTGAGTATCTGGTCACTATTAACCTTTTCAGTGAAGGCTGAATCAAAACAGGCATTAAACACCTCATTCTTCTTGATGTCATCAATTATTATCTCTACTTTCCCACTAAGTAGAGGACCTACACTTACCTTCATCTTTCTCTTGCTTCTAATATATTTAAAGAATCTCTTCTTATTGCCTTTTGTGTCCATTGCCAGGTGTAACTCATTTTGTGCTCTAGCCTTTCTGATTTTGTCCCTATATGCTTGTGCTGTTCTTTTGGTCTCCTTCTTAGCAATTCTTCCATAGTTCTACTTTTTGTAGGATTCCTTTTGGATGTTCAGGTCATTAAAGAGCTCCTGATGGAGCCATATTGGCCTCTTAGTATTCTTCCTAGCTTTCCTTCACATCAGAATAGTTTGCAGTTGTGCCTTTAATTTTGTCTCTTTGAGAAACTGCCAGCTCTCCTGAACTCCTTTATCCCTTAGATTTTCCTCCCACGGGACCTTACTGACCAATTCTACTGATGGGGCCACTGCCATTCAAAAACATTTAGCCAACTTTGCGTGTATTCTGTTGTCTCCCTGATCTCAGACACACACCGCCACACTGTAACTCTGGTGTTAAGGAGCAGTGGGCAGAATGTGGAGCAGGGAAGAGGTGGCTGAACTGCAACAAGTTCTCTCCTTTGAGTGTTGAATCAGTGACAAGTCAAGCCAATTCCTCTCCTTAGAAAGCTCATTCCAGTGCCCTGTAACTTTATTCTTCCAAAAGAAGGCACAGTTCCTATAACGCACCATGTGGGGAATGCAGACTCCTGGGTGCAAAAGCTTTGGAGACATGTCAGGCATCTCAGTGGCAGCAGGAGTGAGACAAGGGACTAGGGTGTCTCCCATGGGACAGCCTGACGGTTGTGTGTTTTCTCTCCCAGGACTACACCATCACCATGTATTTCCAGCAGAGCTGGCGGGACAAACGTCTAGCGTACAGTGACCTTCCTCTGAACCTGACCCTGGACAACCGGGTGGCTGACCAGTTGTGGCTTCCTGACACCTATTTCCTGAATGACAAGAAGTCCTTCCTGCATGGGGTGACAGTGAAGAACCGCATGATTCGGCTCCATCCAGATGGGACAGTGCTGTATGGCTTGAGGTAAGCGTGGGAGAAGTTTTCATTACTTGTATGCTCATGAATGACATTGCTGTCCCATCATCCAACTCTCTGGCCATACACAGAGCAGCTCTCAAAATCCATCTTTAAAGAAAGCACAGCCAGGCCAAGAAAGACTTGCTCAAGAGTTGCTCACTTCTAAGTGGTCTAATATCGCATTCCACACCAGAAGTGGTTGCATTTCAGTGGTGGGTAAAGTGATCCCTGAACTGGAGAAGATCAGTATTAGAGGCAGAGGAGTAATTGAGGTTGCATACTGTTTCAGGTTGCTATAGTTCAAGTTGCATAATGTTTCCATTTGAAATGCCCCTTTCAAAAGGGCTTAGTGTGGCCTAGAAGATAGAGCACTGGGCTGGGACTCAGGTGAGCAGGGTTTACAGCTCTGCCGTTGGCCTGATGGGTAACCTGGGGCAAGTCACTTCCCTGCCATGTGCCTCAGTTTCCCCATCTGTCAAATGAGGATAATGATACCCACCTTCTCTGTAAAGTTCTTTGAGTTCTACTGATAAAAAGCACTATCTAACAGCTCAGTATTTTAATAATACATTAATTATAACTTTCTGCAAGTTTGGATAATAGAGATGAAATTTTCCAGGTCTGCTCTCTTCCCAAAAGTAAATATTGATGGAAAGTTTGAAGCAAATCTGATCAACCTCTTTCTTAATATGAGACAGTATAAATATATACTTTCCCCAGTATAAAATAAATAACTTCCTGCAGCTTTTTCTTTTCTGGCTGACACTAGTGCCAGGATGGTTGGGGATAGAAAGTTTGATACTTAGCAAGGAAATAGTGCTAAGTTTACACACAGCTCTTAGACCTGCCTCCAACAGTCACAAATAAATGAGAGAGCTGCACTGGGCTTACTTCCCAGCCCAGCAAAGGGGAAGGAAACATCTCCATTTGGAATGGACTGCACCAATCTTTACCATACACAGCACCAGCTCCTTTGATGCTTCATGTTTTGGGGGAATTTCCATTTCATACATTCTACAACGATTTCTTTCTACTTAACTGCTGGGGCTGCAGCTAAAAAGAGCTCAGAACTACCCTAGAGAGGCCATCTTCAGGGGTGAGACAAGGGGCCTGGTATTTGGGCTAAGAAGGAAGAGGATGACTGAGGTATTTGCCACTGTTACCTACAGGCTCCTGTTAAGATCTGTGTTTAAATAAAACACAGTCTGTTGGGTTGCCTGGAGTCTGCTCCCTTGATGGCAGAGCACAATGAAACCCACCACAAAAAATCATGAGAGGTTCAGAGTCTGCAAGTCCTGTTGCATTCAGTGGAAGTTCCCGATGTTCATTGCAGGCCAGAAGTCTTAATGTGATAAAACTGCAGTCTTCTGAGGGACACTTTAAAAAGTCCATCCATCATGTGCATAGAGGTTTGAGGCAACATTTTCTTAGGCGCCTTTCATTTTGCACCTGTGTTTTTGCTGACATCGATAACTGCAAGGTGCAATTTTGCGGCCACAAATAATTTCTAGCACATTCAGTAGTATGTGGACACCTGATCGGCAGGTGCAATTGGGCAGCTAAATACTGAAGTGTTATGCTTGCAATTATTTAGATCCACAAAACTGCACCCTCAGTTATATGTGTAACCCTTCTGCCAGGCTGAGTTGATAGCAGCAAGGGCCGGGTTCAGTACATAGGGGTCCCCTCCCAACAGCGTAACACAAAACCAGCTCGATCCCCCACCCAGTGACCTGGGAAAATCTTACACACACCCCTGGGCGCCTCAAAGAGGCAATATTTCCCCTCTCGCAAGCACAGAGTCTTGGTGTAGCAGAAAATGTTTAACAACATGAGGTAAACAACATAGCATTAAATTGGGAAAACACCACAACTAGAGTTCATAGACCAAACCATGAGTGAAAACCCACCCCAGCAAATTAGACTGTGTCTTTTCCCATTGGTTCTTGAAACCAGCAACCCAAAACTCACCCAAAGTCCCAAAAGTCCAACACCCCCAAAGTCTCTTGGGTCCAGCAACCCAAGAATCACCAAAGTCCCAAAAGTCCAACAACCCTCAAAGTCTCTGTCCCTGGTCAGTGCAGCCCCAGAGTTCAAAGGGGGGACGCGCAGAGTGTTAAGGGGAACCTTACGTGATCCGAGGCCGACCGGCCGCCTCTCCATGGGATTCCGCCGCAGCCTTCACCACGAGCTGCTCCACTCCACCAGCTGTCCCGTGTGCCACTCCTGCCATCCCACGAACTGCTCTACTCTACCAGCTGCTCCACTCCACTCACCAACCCGTGAGCCACTCCAGCCATCCCCACAAATGGCTCCATTTGCCGTTCCTTGGGTAACTCCAACCATTCCCGCAAGGCTCCACTCTACTAGCTGCTCCTCCAGCCATCCCCCGCAAACTGCTCCACCAGCCGCTTAGCAATATAGCTTCAGGCTCCCCCACTAGTTAACACAGCACTCAGTGATCTCAGCTCTTAGTGATTTCAGCTAGTAGTAGGGGAGCCCCAGTGCTGGTGCTCTATTGGCCTAAAGTGAATGCATGCTCAGCAGCCTGTAACTAGACTTCTAATGGAATCAAAGTTAACTCTGACATTTAACAGTGGAGAGGGAGAGAGAGAGATGGTGCAATTGGTGTTTCAGGCTCACACCACCAGGTATAAATATCTGCTCCCAACCTTTCTCAATTCACTAGGTTTTGTAACCCATGCCCCTTGTCAAGTGAGTGCTACTTAGTTAATGGTGAGTCCTTCTGTCATACAACAGTTCCACTGGCCTTGATTCACAGAATCAGGGTAACAAAACTTTATTCTTCCTGCCCCAATAACAGAGAAACTGGGGATCCCACACCAGCCAAAGTAACCACTTTCAGTTGCTGTTGTCTCATGCCAAGCGGGTGGGTGTGCCCTATGCAAACAAGATCAGCCCCTGGAGTTCTTTTCCACACTCGCCATAATTCACCACCAGATGTCAGGGTAGAGCTCATCCTGACTCTGCTTACATATGCATCTGCAAAAACATGGGAGCAAAATTGCAGGGTTCTTCTGAACATCAGGTATTTTGGTGCCAGATCTGTTGGGTTCTGTGTCATATGGGAGTTTCACTGAAAGGGCAGTCTTTCAAACAGAGCTTCCAGAGTGGAGAAAATTGACACGCAGTGCTAAGCAAGGTGATTTTTGTTTCTGTCTTGTGTTTTTCATAGTTTTCCTGGCCTTTTTTACTAGGTACCATAGTTATGTTTGTTTCTTCACGTGCCACCTTCCTTCCAGTCCCATCATCTCCTTTAAGTTGATCTTGCAGTGAAGTTACTCCCTCTTTCTGTGGCATCCCAGTCATTTTCTTTGCAACAGACTGTGATGTCGGAAATGCAGGGGCATTCAGAAAGTTACAAACCAAGGGCTTTAAGCACCCACTTAAGTACTTTGCTGTACCAGGGCCAGAAGCTCAGCGCCTTGCAGGATAGAGCCCACAGGGTCCATTTAGGCCCCACTGAAGTCAATGGGAGCTTTGCTGTTAACATCAATGAGAACAAGATCGAGTTCTGAGTAATTTGTTTTCATGGACAAATGAGGCCTTTTTCTTCTTCCCCTTTGCTCTATTGTGACAGTCCCTCTGTTGGGGAGAAGCACATATGCTTGTTTTTGATAGAATTAGCAGAGAAGTGGATGAAGGGAATGCAGCAGATGTAATATTGCTTTGTCTTGGGGATGTGTTTGATACACAATGTCTGATGAAAGCTTACTCCACAACTAATTTGTATTGGCTTGGACTGAGAGCTAGTTGGAGGACCATAAACAAATGGGACCTCTACTCTATAATGCCAGGAATCCTGGAGGAGTCATACACCAGGGCAGGAAATAACCAGACCTGATTCAATTTAGAGGAAAAAATACAAATATGTAGGGAGGGTAACCCAAAGCTCCGGGGTGAGGAGCCTGGGGAGTTGTGGTGCAGGAAGAGACATGGGGATGACATCTCTAATGCCCATGGTCCCATGAAAAAGGAAAAAGCCAAAATAACTTGGCTGAAACCTGGGGCAGATCTTCTGCAAATGTCAGACCCTTTATGAACTACTGTGAAAAAGGCCCTTGCCCTTGGGGTTCAAGAGTCATTGGTTAAACTTTGGTTCCCCCAATGAAAGAGTGAGGGTAGGTCTATACTTACCTCCGGGTCCGGCGGTAAGCAATCAATCTTCTGGGATCGATTTATTGCGTCTTGTCTAGACACGATAAATCGATCCCGGATCGATCCCGGAAGTGCTCGCCGTCGACTCTGGTACTCCTGCTCGGTGAGAGGAGTACGCAGAGTTGACGGGGGAGCCTGCCTGCCGCGTCTGGACCCACGGTAAGTTCAAACTAAGGTACTTCGACTTCAGCTACATTATTCACGTAGCTGAAGTTGCGTATCTTAGTTCGAAGTGGGGGGTTAGTGTGGACCAGGCCTGAGAGATACCAGAAAGATACCATAAGCAAAACAGAAGTTTAATCAAGCCACAAATGCTGAATAGCAACTGCATCTTCATGCCGGGCATTGTGAAGGCCAGTACTATATAAGCTACTTTCCACCATATACAGTAGCTCTGACAATGCTCCTACATTTGACCTTGGGCTAGTCCAGTCCCAGGTACCGCACAGTGCTGTCAGTGGACTTCAGACTAGATCTGTTGCACTCCAAGGATTTAAAACTTGCTTTCTCCCCCACAATTTTGTCAACTTACCTCAATCCTGATCTGCGTCACCCCCTTGCTATTCCATTTCCAGACCCCTGCAATGTCCCTCAATCCTGAGAAGTGGTTGCTGGTCATGTGGCAACTTTGTAATGGAACAAAGAGGGTGAATAGAAAACAAACTCTTTCAGCTTTGTGGCTGGAGGGTTTGGGGCTGTGCACTCCAGCCATGAATAGCAGCTTGTGTTAACTTGTTGCACCACCATAGTAAGGGAAAAACAGGGATTCACCAGGGATTTGTAAACCACTCAGGGCCTTCAGAAGTTGTGTTCGCTGCCAGGCAGAAAGCAATGTTTGCCAGCATATTTTTCTGAGAGACTTTGAAAGGTTAAAGGTTTGAGATTTTTCTCATTGAGCAATTAATAATTTTGCCTCTATAAGTCCCCATTAAAGTCAGTAGGAGTCCAAATGGGCACGTCTACACTGCAGCAGGAAGTGAGTTTGCCAGCCTGGACAGACAGACTCATGCAAGCAGGGTTCGAGCTAGTGTGCTAAAAACAGCAATGTGGACATTGTGGCTCAGGCAGCAGCTGACCTGACCCACTGGGCCTGAGCTGGACTGTCTATCCTGAGTCTCCACCGGAGTTCGTGCTGCGATTTTTAGCATGCTAGTCGAGGCCTGCTAGTGTGAGTCATTCTGTCTGGGCTGGGATGTTCATGCCCAGCTGCAATGTAGACATAACCCTCTGAGGTGAACTCACTCTGTGCTGCTCAGAGTTGTGGGGTTAGCCCCCTCATGGCTCACTGGCCCTGCGCTGTTTCAGTTCTGAGGTGGCCCCTGCTCACTTTCCTTCACTTCTGGAGTCTTTGCCTTGATGGACTTTGTCTTTTTTGGCTTCTTGGGAGAATTTAAATCAGTGGTTCTCAAACTTCTATACTAGTGACCCCTTTCACATAGCAAGCCTCTGAGTGCGACCCCCCATTATAAATTAAAAACACCTTTTAAATATATGTAACACCATTATAAATGCTGGAGGCAAAGCAGGGTTTGGGATGGAGGCTGACAGCTTGCGACCCCATATGTAATAACCGCACAACCCCCTGAGGGGTCCCGATCCCCAGTTTGAGACAAAACATGATTTTTTTTCCTTGGTATCGATTGTGTGTGTTTTAGGGTTTGTACCAGTACCTACCTACTTCATACACTGAAATAAATTAGCAAACCAAGAGCTGGCTCCATCTCCACTCACTTGCAGGCCCTGGCAATTGTGTACAGTGTTCCCCTCTCTCATTCACAACCATGGACGGACTTTCTGAAGATAAGGCAAAGTTCATGATGTCACGGTGTCGGGCTTTGCAGTGATGAGGAAAATTTAGGTGGAGAGGGACTTCATTCTACTTGGGAAGACCTCAAAGGAGGGAAATTCCCCCCTGTGCTCACGCGTGTGCAAACACACACACACCACATTAAGAGTCTGCTCCCATTTCTTTTGAAGGCAATGGAAGTTTTGATGAAGTGCTTTGCCACTTTACTGTGCCAGCTGATGAATGTTCTTCCCCTGGCCCCTTTGATGAAGGGACTGAGGGCAAATGGATGGTGAGAGGCCAAAAAGAGCTTGAATGAATTGAATGGAGAAGTCTGATAGAGGGAGCTGCTGTCATCAAGGGAGGAGAGATAACAAGTGAGACAGACAACTGGGAAAAAGCAGGCTGAAGGGAAATCCAAATCCAAAAGCAGGTCCAGCCGGGGCAGTTGTCAGGACCAGGTGCCCAAGAATGCTGGAACTGATCTACAGGCTTCGCAGCATGGGCCTGGCACAGGCAGAGACTTGAATATGGCAGGTTTTTAATAGCAGCTCTGAGCTCTTTCCCTCCGTGTCTGCGATCTTATGTAATCACTCTACATAAGACAGAAGAAGCCATTAATAAACAAACAGCAATGAGAAGGATCAGAGAAGGAAACAAAATGGCTGGTATTGTGTCTGTCTGAGCTGGAACATTTAGGCAGGGGAGTCCCTAGCATGAGACGCGTTAAGATTCAGGAGTCCTGCCAGAGCTACGAGCAAGGTGAGGCAGGATAAAGCCCCCTGGTCTCTCCTAACTCATGATGATAAGCAGAAGTATTAGGAGGTTGAATTGGCTCTTCACACCCCCTCACATACACACAGCCTAATAATTCTCTGCCTACGTCAGCAATGGGAAAACCCCTAACAGTTCCATTTGATGCTTCCCAGTAGGTAAGATGCTTCTCATAACTGTGTCCAGACCTCTGATCAGGCTGCACATCTCATGAGAACAGTGTCCCCTTTACCATTGCCAAGAATAGATTGATGTGTTTCTCTGAATTCAATGGGAGATCAGGGTGCCCGGCAGCTCATAGAGAGAGAACAGCCTCCTTCTGCTGCTGCCCAGAAGTGACAATGAGAAGATTATGTTAAGTGGGTATTCCCTTAAGGTTTGGTTCACGCTCCAGTTGCAGTTTGGGATCCATTCATGTTGTAACAAATCGGGAGCCAACTCAGAACTTCACTGCTGTCTCATCCTGGCATTTCACAACTACTCAGAGCTTCATGGTGGCAACTGCCAAGGCACATGCCTCTACTACTTGTGCTGAAGGAGAATCCCCACTAGCTGCTAGTAGTATGGTGTCTTTGACACAGACTCAGCTCTGTTTCCATTCCCTAGAGGGAAGTGGGGACACATGATCAGCCACAGATTTTTATCCAACGTACTTTGTGTATCCCTGGCCTAGATTCCTCCTTTAAAAAGATTTCCAGAGTTGTCCTAGCCTCCATCTCCCACCAAATGAAAGCTGTCTTGTTCACCAGAAATAGCAGCTCTGTGTGACTTCTGCCTGACAGAGCTGAGCAGAAATGAGTTACATGGAAGAGCAAAATCCTCTTTGGGAGGTATGTGAGGGGAGGAGGTTGTGATTTCAAGGAAAGTGGGGTGGGGCAAAGGTAGTAGGGGTGATTGTGTTCAAGCCACAGGGAGCTAGCCAGCATTTGTGGTCAGTGGGAGGCCACGAAATCAGGCCATTGCACTGAATGCTGTGTGCAAGAGGCGGGTGAGTTTATCCCTCTGATGGGCAATGTCTCTATGAATTCCCATCAAAGCAGACAAAATTTCACACCACACAAATTTTGAATTAATAAATAAATAAATGATACAATCTGGCGGCATTCTAATGTCAAAGAGAATGTGACATCCTTCCCTTTTGTTCCCCCTCCTCCATTTCCCCCCGCCATTCTCTCCCTTTCTGTTTTGTCTTCCCCCTGAAGGCAGTGCGCTCTGTCTGTAACTGTTTACCATAGCATAGTTTGTTCTCTGTCTCTTCACCTTCCTTTCTCACAGGTGGAGACTCCACTCCTCCTACTTTTTGTCTTTTGACCTCTCATTCTTCTCCTGCCATCCCTCTCCCATCTCCTTCCCCTCACCGCCTCTCTGGATCCCCCTCAGTTTCTGTCTTCTTTCCCCCATTTGCCTCCTGTGCTTTACCACCTGCTTTGTTGTCTCACCTCTCCTCCATCCTCCCCTGTCATTCCTCGCTCTCTCATCTCTCCTGCCCTTCTTCCCATTTTCTCCTTCTTACATCCCCTCTTCCTTTATTGCTCTCCTAATAAGGGTCAGTCATCCAACAGTCCATATTATATAATGAACAGATCTATTTATCCTCCCATGTGGATTTGTTACATGTGCCCAATGGATATACCATTTTAATAGTCACCATAGTGCATGTGATAGATGCTGGACTTACCACCTTGGAGACTAATAGGCTTTATGCACAGAGCAGGTATGGCATGGTCAGTGGCGGAGCAATCCCTTCACTGATGTGCCCCAGAGTTGCTCTGGACCATCTTGGCAGCTCTGGTTTTTGTGATGTAGGCTGAGTCCTACCAGCTCCTGTCACATAGACCACCAACAAGCTGGTTGATGGTCATGGCTTTCAGTCACTGCGAAATAAGCCATGTCAGCCCTACAATTCCTTGAACGTGCCACACAATAGAGCAGGCAAAATGGAGGGTTGAGCCAAATGCAACCACCTAGGCAGAGACCATGGGCTGCCAAAGCATTGGATCAGGCCCTAACAGCATAAACACACTTCCAGGGGTGGAGTTCAACCACATGCCCGCATTGTCTCTGGGCAGCAGAGGGCACATGACCAGTCTCATCCATGCCATATCTGAGGCATGAAGGCAGCTGGTGTTGACCCTCACCTTTCTCCATGCCATTCCCGACTTTAATCCAGGAGAGGATTAAGGCAGAATTCTTGGAGTCCAGGTGATACAGATAGAGGGGATCCCAGCACATGAGTGTTCAAAAAGCAGCAGGATCATCATCAGCTTCTGGGGCAGATTCATCCCTCCACATGCCCCCGTTCAATCCCGTGGGTAACATCACAACATGCAAAGGGAGAAGGGCATGTAACCAGGCATGCATGGCACACGCTGCTGGCCAGGCTGTAGTTTAAGGAGGGGAAGGGGGCAACTTATCTGATTCTCTGGGGCCAATATATCTCAGTCCTGTTTATTGCACAATAATGATCATCCCTAACTGGTGGTTGTATTTGCTACAAAATGCAAGGAGCCATATCCTGCTCTTAGTTACGCTGCTGTAAATTGTAGTAAACCCACTGAAAGCCAGATTTACGCCTCGAATGGAATTGGCCTTTGGAGTGTAGCATCCATAGCACACCGTGTCGTGCTCACGATCTGAAGCCAGCACTGCAGGTGATGGCAGAGTCCTGCTGGGAGGCCAGAGGGTCATTTGAAAATCAGGGCAGCCCTCCCCTAATCGTCCTTGGTTCGGCAAAGTTAGGACAGAGGCTCTGGGAAGGTTTTAGCCCACAGGGTCCCACAAATGGGGTGGAAAATGTTCATTTAATACATTTTTGCATCTCGCACTTTAGGGAAAATTGGAGAATGCATTTGTAGATGCTATTTCCCACAGGTGTGGCATAATATGTACAGTATATGCCATGTGCGGCATAGGGGATGAGTCATGCACATTTGCAACTCATCGGTCCTGGCGCACGCCTGCATTAGCCGCTGTGCTGACTCCGAGGTCTGTCTTCAGTAGGGATGGATGCCCCATGGAAACCTCATCTTTGCCCCTCTGAGATGTCTCCTGACCATAGCAAGACTGCTGAGAAGGGACGGGACGGGCATTGCCTCTCCAGTTGGAGGTGCAAAATTTGACTGCTGCTAAAGCAATAAATGAAATACACAGTCATTTGTGATCAGTTTTAGGCAGCTCATTTCCCCCCTCATTGTCCAGCATTCAGATTAACAGGTTAATTTTCCCTTCCCACCCTGGCCCTTTCCTCTGACAAAGGGCAGTTGCAATGTTGTATCTAGACCCCGTGAGGATATATATAAATTCCCTCCGTCTCTCCAGATCTATTTATAGCATGGCAGGCAGTGGCAAAGGCTCTCCTCAAGGCTTCATCTCCTACAAACAGTCTTCACAGACAGCAGAGAGATAAATTTAGCACACAAGATTTCTTAAAGAGACAGCTGCTCAGTGATGTACTCTCTCGCACTGAGTGCATCTCTGGCTCAGCTGAGTGCTTTCTCTCCATTTCTTTTCTCTGCCCCCCTCCCCCTGCTTTATCTCTATGTACCGCCCCTCCCCCCCACATACACCCTGGCTTTCTATCTCTTCCTTCCTCCTTGATTCTTTTGCTTGATCTGAGTCTCATTCTCTCTGGCTCTCTATCTCCTCATTCTTTATCACCCTTTCTTTCTCTCCCTTCCGCTCTCCACCTCCCAGGCCACAGGGCTCAGAAGATAACAAAGCTTCCCTGTTAACAGTTCACTGGTTATGCCTGCATCCTAAAATATGTGTTGCTTGATTAATGCCTTCCAGATGGTTAATTGAAAGGGGTGCGGGGGGACCAATCCTTCCCCCTCACCTCCAGCAACACACACACACACTGCACAGAAAGGAGATTGCATTCAAAGGAGATCAGGCAGTCAGGTGAGGGGGAGCAAAGCCGGCATGTCTGAGGGGCAGCACAGTATGAAGACAGTGCTGTGTTGCCAGGCTGGTTAACTAGACAGTGATTTGCTCTATCCCCCCTCGGCTGCCCCCCTGCCATCCGAAGCACACGGCAGCCACATGCAAAGGGAGTGCAGCAGAGTGAACACCACCCCCCCGTCTTTCTTTCACCATGTGACACACGCAGTCCCACTCCCCACAAACATAAAGGCACATATCTCCGCATTCACCCCCCACAGACACAGCACATCACATACAAACGTGCACAGCCCCATCCACGCACTCTCACACCCCCGCATCAGAGCTGTGTGAGATTTGTGTGTGTGAACACACACACACACATATCTATCGCAACCCAACCCATTTGTGCTATGCCCAATATGTTAACATAATTAGGAGTTGATAGAAAAGGAGACATGCAATTCATTAAAAAGGGAGGGTCAAAGAAGTGGGATTTGGATAATCAGATTCAATGATAGAAAGATAGGTTAGATGGAGGGGTACGGGTGGTGATAGACAAATGTCATGGTGACTGGGAGAGGCTGACTGGCTGGCTGAATAGACAGATAATCAGATAAATTATTCTTCCTTATGCCCCAATGCAGAGCAATTTAATCAACACACGTCTTCTCTTTTATAGGCATGGGTGTCCTCGCTCTCTCTCTTTCACAGCCAGAAATGTCTCTCTTCTTCCCTCATTTCAAAAGCCCTGCCCCTCTCAGTGTCTTTGTCTCTCTCTCATGTATATACAGAGGGAACACAGCCTCCCCCCCCTTCTTTAATAAAGATGCAGCCTGGCTGACGTGAGTCACGAAAGACTTAAGCCATGCAGTTGAGGGTGAGCTTCATTCAGTTCCCCCTCCCCACATACTTCCCTCCCCACTATGGCTCTCCCTGGTTACCATAGAAACAGCGGCCCCTCATGCTGCCTGACTTTCATGTCTTCCTTTAATATATTTTTTTTCCTTTTCAGAATCACCACCACAGCTGCTTGCATGATGGATCTGAGGAGATACCCTTTGGACCAGCAGAACTGCACGCTAGAAATTGAGAGCTGTGCGTATGCCTCGTGCCTTCCCCTGCCTCCCCTAGGACTAGCATTGCACATGTCATAAGAGGAGGGAAAGCAGGGGGTCCCTGCATGTTATTTCCCCTTCCAGTCTGTGTTGTTTTCCACTGATTACTGCTGAGGATCCGCAATTCTTCTCTCTCTCCCCACTGGTGCAGTACACGCACTCTCCCCCTGACTGGGTGCTGTGACTTCCACACCCATTTGTCTCTGTTGTGGCTGGGTTGGGGCATATGGAAGAGTCTGGCCTGGCTTCTCAGTCTCCCTTTTCGAAGGATGGGAACCACTCAGGTGAACCCCCAGCAATGGAGAGTCAGGAAAGAGGATACCGGGGCACCAGCATCAGGGTGAGATCGAAAATCTTACTCACTGTGGCAAGGGTTTTAGAAGCTGCCCTTGCACCAGCAGCATTTTCTGGCCTACTGAATATTTGCAGGAGGGGAGAGATGAAAATGCATCGCAGCATCCTACAGGAACGGTCCAAAGCCACAACTCTCACAGTAGTGAAGATGAAGTGTCTGGAGTTTTTCCTTTTTCATAAGGAATGTCCCCCCCTATGTCCACAGTCTGCAATGTCCATGTTGCCTTCATAATGCAGCCTGAGTTCCAGCAATAGTTTTGATTTGGTTAGGGCAAATTGCAAATTGCAGCACTTAGCATGGTGCATAATGGAATGTAAATTAGGTCCTGATGGAGGCAGTAATGACATGTCATAGCTGGTGTCTCTTAGTATATTGAGCGTAGTTTACAGTAGAACCAAGAAAACAGAAGGCAGAGAATTGCCCACAGCTCCCCATCTTGTGATTGTGTTTTTAGTGGGACACTCTCAAGCTAATTTGTTAGCATCAGAGCTCTGTTTCCTTGCAGTATGTAAAAGACCCATGCAGAGGAGGGTTTAGTTCCTTAATGCTTTTGTCTTTTATATATTTGGCACGTCTGAAACTAGCACAGCTCCATTTTGTTTCCTTTCTCATTTGTGTGCCAGCATTGCCAATGGTGTCAGCAGCACAGCTTTGGAATAGAAGCATTGCTTATTTATTTATTTATTTTGCTGTGGTCCTACCTAAATGTTTTTTAATCAAAACCCACCAAAACACCCCTTTCACAGTGACAGGGTTATGGATTTATGAAACAGCAGTGGACAGTTAGAATCCAGAAGACGTTCTCCTCCGGCACATCAGCTTATGGCAATTGCAAGATAGGTCAAATTTGGGACACAAATGGTGTGATGATGTTTGTGTGACTCCAACAGTGAGCCAGTTCTAGGATACAAAGGATTAAGGAGGCTTGGACTAATTGCATGGAGCAGCGGTGTGATGGGATATCTCTGCAGTGTATTGCTCTGAGGATTCTGTTGGGCATGGGGGCCAGATTGATAGTTCTGCCCTGAATCCCATCAGCAACTGCAGCCCCTTTAGCTCCTCTCTTCTGCTCCAAACAACAAGGGCTATGATAATATAGGCCAGTTGCAGAGTCATAAGGTTTAAAGCCAGAAGAGAAGCCTAGATCATCTAGACTGACCTCCGGCATATCACCGACCACTGAACACCACCAGCCATCTCCACACCAAATAACAACCAGAATTAGGCCAAAGCATTACAACCCTGAGGAGACTAAAGTGTTGTGTGCCACAGGCAGAGAACAGGAGGGACCAAGGTGCACCAATGCTTGAGGCCTCTGAAATGGCAGGGAATTGAGTCAGGGCTCATCTAGACTAATAGTTAGTCTGCGTCAGGCTCGGATGGTAATCTACCCCACAGTAGCCTGCAATGTGCTAACTGTCCATGTGGATTCTGATGCCGTGCACTAGAAGTTCCTTAGTATGCATTGACCTATCCCCCTTTGAAATGGGAGTAGATCAAAATCCACTATGGAACTTTCAGAGCACTGCAGCATTGATCACACGGACAGTTAGTGCGTGGTAGATTTCCCCCCAGCTTGCTGCACGCTGTATGTCTAGGCAAGCCCCGAGTGAGGTATACCTATATGATTAGTACCCAAATGGTGTGGGAAGATCAAGCTGGAGGAGGGGAAGGATGTCTATAAGACTCACAATAGAGTTTGTCATAAAGAGATGAGGCTACATTTTCATAACCTTGAGAGCTTGCATCCTGAAAGATAGCTTCTTCTTCACGTGTCTTACTGACTTCTGAGCCAATTACTATCAGCCAGTTAGCCTGGCATCAATCCTGGGCAAAGTAATGGAAAAGCTCATCTGGGATTCAACCAATAAATAATAGGAATATAACTAATGCAATTAACGTGGTTTCATGGAAAATAGTCAAACCAACCTGATTTCATTCTTTGACAGATTACAAGTTTGGTAGTTAGATGTAATATACTTAGACTTTTGTAAGGCATTTAACTCAGTACCACTTGACATTCTGATTAAAAAGAAATAGCACTATATGGTATCCACAGAGCACACGTTAAATAGATAAAAACTGGCTAACTGACAGATCTCAAAAAGTAGTTTTTGATGGGTAATCATTACTGAATAAGGGGATTTCTGGTAGAGTTTCTCAGGGATCAGCACTATTCGACATTTTCATCAGTGATCTTGGAGGAAATATAAAATCACTGCTGATAAAATTTGTGGGTGACACAAAGGGTGTCAGGATGGTAAATAATGATAAGGACAAAGCAATGTGGATTGCTTGGTAAACTGGGCCCATACAAACATGTGTATTAATCCCACCAAATGCATAGGTATGCATCTAGGAACAAGGAATGTAGGCCAGACCTACAGAATGGGGGACTGTACCCTGGAGAGCAGTGACTCTGAAAAGGATTGAAGGGTCATAGTGGGAAAGCAACTGAACACCAGCTCCCAGTGCAATGCTGAGGCAAAAAGGGCTAATGTGATCTTTGGATGTCTGAACATGGGGATAGCGAGTGAGTAGGGAAGGGATTTTTACCTGTACACGGTGTTGGTGACACTGATACTACAGTACTGCATCCAGGTCTGGTGTACACAGTTAAAGTGGAGTGGATGCAGAAAAGAGTCATAGAAATGATTCAAGAGCTGGAGAAAATGCCTTACAGAGAGAGAATTAAAGAGCTTGATCTGTTTAGCTTATCAAAAAGAAGATTACGAGCTGATTTGATTATGGTGTATAAGTATCTTGATGAGGAGAAAATATTGGCCTCTTTAACCTAGTGGAGAAAGGCAGGACAAGAGCCAATGGCTGGAAGCTGAAGCCAGACAAATTCAATTTAGAAATTAAGCCCAATTTTTTAACAGCGAGGGGGATTCACCATTGGAAGAAACTCCCAAGGGAAGTAGTGGATTCTCCATTTCTTGATGCCTTCAAATCAAGACTGGCTACCTTTCTGACAGAGATGCTTTAGCCAAACAAACACAAGGTACTGGGCTCAATACAGGGGTCAATGGGTGGAATTTAATATCATGTTATATCCTGGAGCTTGGACTAGATGATCTAATGGTTCCTTTTGGCCTTAAACACTATGAGTCTGTGTGGGCTTATGACCTGACTCTGTCCTTTAGCCGATGGCAGTTTTCCCAGTGACTTTAGTGGGAGCAGGAGCATGGTCACCCTAGGAGCTGGATCAGCCACATCTCAAATGTGGTACAGATCTTCTCCTCCCAAAAGAGGGAAGAATGGGCTCAGCAGGAGCCCCCAGCCCAATGCACAGAAGCAGTGAGCTTTCATGGGCCAGATCCTCAGCTGGTGGAACTTAGGCTTGCTCTATTGAAGTCAATGGAGCTATGCTGTTTTAACCAGCTGTGGATCTGGTCCAATGTTTGGGGATGTTTTTTAAAGCAGCTTTGAATAAATGCAATGATATCTAAGGCTAAGTGACTCACTGTCTATCTACAGGGCAAGTACGGAGATAGTGCAAACTTTGCTGCCATCCTTTGCCTCAACTCTGTTCTGGAGGGACTATGCACCTCTAGGGCCCTACAGGTCTCTATGGTCCATTTAGTTCTTGGTCTCTCTGTGGACATTACTGACAATCGGTACCAGTTGTGATGGTGGCTATATGTTGTGGACATCTTCCCACTAAGAACGGCCAGTCTCTTTCACACGAACTAGCAAAGTGCCTTGATGCTGCAAGTACTTGCATGCTCTGCAGAGCTGTTGTGCTGGTCGTGAACAAAGGCTATTTTCATATGCAAGTTAGGTTGAACCACTGGGTGGAGTCTTCTGCAATGAGAAATAATAACCCCCTTGTACACTTACTTTCAAGGGTGCAAGGTAAAAACAGGCCAGGGAATGAGTGTGTGATCATTATGCCAATGAGACACTTAGTTGTATGTGTCCCTTGTGGGCCTCACTCCTGCTACTGGACAGGAGTAGTTTGGCAGCTGCTCAGCAGTGCTCCCATTAATTGGGCTCCCCTGCACACCTAGTCCTGCCAAGCATTTGTTACCTAGTGATGGTACATGCAGATTCCCACATGCATACAGTGCAGGACCAAACCCAAAGGGGGATTTGCATTGGGTCATGATGGACCAGGCTTGCATTTGAACCAGTTATGCTGAAATAAAAGACTTGATAGCTCATTATTATCTCCCAGAGCCATCCAGCCCTCTCTCCCACTAAAGCTCTTCGAAATGTTTGCTTAATGAAGGCATTCACCTATCAAAGAAGTTCACATTTTGACCTTGGTGAAAATGTTGAGAGTCTGGAGGGGAAAGGCCCAAACGTTGTGGGTTTTTTTGTTAGTGCTGCTGTTCATAATCCACCACCCTGTTGCTCTTGTATTTTGTAAACAGGTAGGCACCATTTTCATGGGCCACACCAAAAAAGCATTGTGTGATCTCGCCCTGCTGACATGCAGAAATAGTTCACCAAGGAAAAGCTGTGCATATTGCTTGTGAGAGAGGTTTCTGATGTACAAATCCCTGCTAAGCAAACCAAGGATTGTGTGGCAGTCTTAGGGGTCAGCTCCCACCTTCACCTTCCACTTCTTAGCCTTCAGAAGGAGTCTTGGCCATTTGTTTCTTTCTCCAGGTAGCTGTTCTACCAAGTTGGGCTAAGGAGCGAAGGTGCATCAAGAGGTGGGGAATGGTTGCTATGCCCTCATAAATGGACTCCATTTGGGACCCATGGGAAAAGTCTTCATGGAGATGGAGGTGCTGATTGCCAGGACTTGTTAACTCTGAGTGTACTGTGCTTCCTCACCCCACAGATGGCTACACAGTCGATGACATTGTGTTTTTCTGGCAAGGAAACAACTCGGCTGTCACAGGGATGGAGATGCTGGAGCTGCCCCAATTCACCATCATCGAGCAGAGACTGGTCACCAGAGAAGTGGTCTTCACCACAGGTGAGGTTCTGTGCAAAGGGGTTTGGGGAACATACAAAGGATTCTCTTTGCAAAAGTCAATGCAGTTGCTTCTCTAATTTAGATGTAGAAGCACTTGTCTAGGATGTAGACGCACTTGAGGACCTGGGTTCTAATCTTGCAGTGCCACTTTGGAAAATTGGTCTCTCTTCCATTCCTGCCCACCCTACTTTTTCAGATCCCTGCCCTCAGACAGCAAGAGGTGAATGGTGCCATTTTTTGCACATACCCTCAAGATTGACAGGCCAGAATGCTGACTTCCCTCAAACAGGGCTTCATTGGTAGGTTCTCACCTTTACCACTCTTTCCATGTGATTTCCAAGTAGCTCTTGAAGCTCCAATAAAAATAACAATAAGAAGAAAAACATTTCCATAAAAACAAGTGTGCAACCTATGAACGAGAAGCAAACCTGCCTGCGTGTCATGGGGAAAGGAGCTGGTGAGACTGCACATCTGGTGGTGCAGCTGGAAAATTTGCTGTGATTGGTGACAGACTTAATTTTATCTATTATGTGTGCACTGCCAAAAACAAACCACAAATATTGGCTCTTAAGACCTTCTAAATTACATGAGACCACTGCCAAGATCATCAGTTGTTATTACAGTATTGCCTGGAGGCTCCAACCAAACTGGGTGCCCCATTGGCTTGGGCACTGGGCAATCACATAGTGAAAAACAGTCTCTGCCCCCAAAAGCCTACAGTATGATAGACAAAAAGTGGGAGGGGAAAAAAAGCACTGAGAGGTGAAGTGACTTGTCCAAGGAGATAAAGAGGCATGCTGAGAACAGACCCCAGGTCTCTTTCGTCCTAGTCTAGTGCCCTAATCATTAAACCAGACTGCCTGCCCAGTTAAGCTGGTTGCCAACCTGAGGGTCCCTTTGTCATAACACATTATCCCCTTCCTCGGCTGTTAAAATAGCAGTTGAGGCAGGGTGACCTCTTGAATTTTCAGCTTCATACCAAAGGGGAGAGTTACAGAAGGGTGAGTTCTTACGGGAGTCCTCTACAGACTTGCACAGATAAGCTATTTGCATTTGCCCAGTTTGCACACACCTTTATGGTACCTGCACAGGGAAAATAGGATTTGCAATAGCACATGCATTTTATGGAAGAGCTTACACATGAAACTGAAAGTTTTATCTGAGCAATGAGGCTGAACAGGAACCTTGTGGTTGGGACAGTCCCAATTTTTCCCAGCAGCTGCCTAACACACTGCCTTCTGCTATTTAGGAGTAAATTTTCTTCTTATTTTTGTGAGTGAGCACATGGTATCTAGCAGAAGAGGTCCTCTGTCTTCTCCAACTGCAACTGCTTATGGGAAAATCTGTTCCCATCTAATGCTCAGAAAGCCTGGGCTGCTTACCACTCAAGGTGGTTAAAGATCCAAGGCATTGGGCCCAACTGACCAAGCTCCAAAGAGGCTCTTCCTGAAGGTGATAAATCTATGCCATCAATGGAGAGGCAGACTAGCAGGATTACCTCCCCTGCCCCTCCCCAGCATTGCTTCTAAAGAGGGAGAGATATGAGTGATTCCCAGGTGATTCCCATTCCTGTTCCTGCCCCCTTATCACACCTGTAGCCCTGGCCCTTCCACAAATGACAGCTCCTTTTGGTATCTGATTGACAGGCTCTTATCTCCGCTTATCCCTGAGTTTCCGGATCAAGAGGAACATCGGTTACTTCATCCTCCAGACTTACATGCCTTCCATCCTCATCACCATCCTGTCCTGGGTCTCCTTCTGGATCAATTATGATGCCTCTGCTGCCCGGGTGGCATTGGGTAGGTCCCTTTTCATTCTACACTGCATAAGGGCTTCCTTTCGGGAGGGGAGTGGGCTGGGATTGTTTGAAAAAGAAAAGGAGAACAGAGTGGTTAAAAGACTGATAGAGATCGCACAGCAAAATAAATACACATTGCACCTTTTGTTATCTCCCAAGAGGGTCAAACCTGAAGATACCACAACATATCTGGTGAGATGCAGTTCAAATATGCAGAGATCCAGGTATACAGACATCTGTGCAGTTATTGGCGTGATCAGCTGTGTGTGATGTAGTAATCAAACAGACATGCAAACAAATGCACAGGTGACACATCTAATCACTGGAATCAATGCACTTGCTTGTAGTTCCATGAGGCTTCACATTCAGGCATACGGGTGTTCTGCTTGGAAACATGTTAAGGGTGAAGTGGCACCTTCAGCCACCCCAGTCAGGGGCAGTGCTTGGCTATGCTGCCCCAAGAGCAGAGGTTGCAGGTGTTTTGAAAATAGCGTCTCTGAATCATAGATCAGGGCCTGCTACTCTCTCGCTGTGGGGCAGAAGTAAACTCTGCCAGCCCTTTTCCTGGTGCACCTTACTTCCCCTGCCAGGCAGGCTCAGCTGTGCTGATCAGAGGATTATGGAAGATGGAGCCCAATCTTCAACCACTCCCCACCCTGGCATGCCCAGTCCCTGCCTGTCTGCCCAGTTGCAGCTGCTCCCCTCCTTTGTGTGGTTGAGCAGTGCAGGTAACCTGTGCAGGGAAGGAAGGAGAACTTTTAGGAAGCCCTTAGCGGAAGCATGTGCAGTGCACATGTTCATTATGCCGTTTTCAAAACAACTGTAACCTGCTCACCCATTGAAGTCATTTCTTCAGATCTGTCAAAGAGTCTTGTTGCCAGAGGACTAAGTCCATGGAGACTTAGTTTCAGGATTCAGCTCTTGAGGAGTTACCCCAGTATATAAAAGCACCTGAATATCTTTTAATGTGTGAAAACCACCTGTTCTCTGCTCAGGTAACACACAAAACGAGCCAAACAGACTCTGGCAGACTTTGCAAGATAAACTCACCATTTTTCTGAGAACAAGCTTGAGAATTTTCAGCTCAAAGAGGCATTTGTCCCCTCAGATAGGTCTATGTCTTAAGAGTCTGATCCCACATGATGAGCTTTGCCATGAACTTCAGCGGCATCAAAATGAGACTCTAAAATGGGAGTTTAAATGAACATGCCTCCTCTGACATAACCATGTTACCACTTAGTTGGCATTCCTTTCACTGTGTGTGTGTGTGTGTGTGTGTGTGTGCGTGTGTGTGTGTGTGCGCGCACATGTGCTGGTGTGTGTGTGTGTGTGTCTGTCTAACGACTGACTGAGAGGCAGATAAAACAGTTAGGTTAGGTGGATAGATAGGCACTGGGGATGGATGGATGGATGGACAAACAGATGATGAATGAATGACTATGGGCACAGGGGGAATGTATGCAGTGTTACAAATTTCCATGGTACTTTACAAAATTAAATTTAAATTAATGGAGATATCCCATCTCCTAGAACTGGAAGGGACCTTGAAAGGTCATCGAGTCCAGCCCCCTGCCTTCACTAGCAGGACTAAGTACTGATTTTGCCCCAGATCCCTAAGTGGCCCCCTCAAGGATTGAACTCACAACCCTGGGTTTAGCAGGCCAATGCTCAAACCACTGAGCTATCCCAAGTTTCCTGCCTTGAAGAGCTCATACTCTTAAGTAAATACAAGACAAATCCAGGAGAATAAATTTAGGGCCTCAGTTTAGGAAAGCACTTAAGGACAGGCTTAAGGGCTGTCCCGAATCGGGATGTGTTCCTGAATCAGAGCCTGGGTGAAGGAACCTTAATCAGGAGACAGGAGGTGGGGTTGATTGAAGAGATGGGTTTGGAAGAAAGAGTTGAAGGAGGGGAGGGTGATTGGAACACCTTAACAGGCATGTGCATCCTGATAGAAGATTCAACGGAGGGAAGGATAGAGAAGGGACAGTAAGGTGAAGGAACTGAGATCAGTGTGGGGAGTAAGAGGAGGGCTAGAGGTTTAGCAGAACTGAGATGTAGGCTGGATAAGAATAAGGTGCTTGAATTTGCTACAGTAGAAGATAGGGAGCCAATCGGGAGATTCAAAAGAGGGATGGTGCAGACAGAGCAATGGGAGAGGAAGATGACTTCAGGCAGACTTTGGAGGTGGAGTTGGTAGGCCAGAAGGAAGAAGGTTGCCGTAATAAAGGCAAGAGGTAACCAGTGCACAGACAGGAGTTTTAGCAGCAAGGAAAGTGTGGATGTGGGTATTATACAGGGTAAAGTGAGAGACTGGATATTGGGGGAGAAGGAGAGAAAAGTGTCCAGGGTGACCGTGTAGGTGAGAGGAAGGACAATGTAGTGGCGTTAGAGAAAGAATTCACTTATAGAAATATTGAGGTTGGGGTGGCAGCTGAACACGAAGAAGGAAACATCAGAGAGGGGGTAAAGATCTGAGATTAGAGAGAGGGGAAGAGGTCAGGGATAGTGTGACATTCCCCTCTGGTGTTATCTGGACCGGTGATCTGTTAAGTCACTCCAATCCTTGACTCTGGGAGCCAGCCTTACCCTGCTCTGCTGTGAGAACCCCCTCTCCTGGGCTGTTCATGCACAGCCTCTGGCATGTAAGCTGCTCCTTGGATTGTGCAACCGAATGACACTAGCCAATACCTCTGGTCCCAGACACAACCCTAGTAACCTACATCTTGCAGTGTCTAGTTATACCCACTGGACGCTGCAAGCTTATATGAGTTCGTCATTTTAACAAAGAAATTGATATGCACCAGGCTTGTTATCCCAAGGGGAGACTCTGACACACTTCAAACCAAACGCACTGCTTCAGGTAGAATAAACAAACAGATTTATTAACTATAAAGATAGATTTTAAGTGATTGTAAGTCAAAGCATAACAAGTCAGATTTGGTCAAATGAAATAAAAGCAAAATACATTCTAAGCTGATCTTAACACTTTCAATGCCCTTACAAACAAAAGCTATATGCATCCGAAGAAGTGGGCTGTAGTCCACGAAAGCTTATGCTCTAATAAATTTGTTAGTCTCTAAGGTGCCACAAGTACTCCTGTTCTTCTTCTTACAAACTTAGATGCTTCCCACCACAGGCTGGCTGGTTGCCCTTCAGCCAAGCTCTCCTCTTTGATGAGTGCTTCAGTCGTTTGGTGTGGTGTCTGTAGATGGAGGTGGAAGAGAGAGAAAGGGCATGGCAAAACATCTCTCACTTTTACCATGTCCTTTCTTCCCTCTTGGCTTTATCCCCCCCACTTTCAGAGTCAGGTGAGCATTACCTCATCGCAGTTCCAAACTGACCAGACTCTGGAGAGTCTAACAAATTCTTTTGTTGCTGCCTAGGCCAGTGTCCTTTGTTCCTGTTAGGCTGGGCTGGGTTTGTCCCATACCTGCCCTGATGAGGTGTGAACTGCCCCTCTATTCCTGGAGAGTTTTTGCCTGGGCTTGCTTTAAGCCATAAGGATACATTTTCAGCCTCATAACTATATACATGAAATTATAACCTATAACATTACTGTAACAATTACTATAGCATCACTATAACAACCATGCTCAGTGCATTATGAGCCCTCCGAAGACACCCAACATGATAAACTTTGCATTGGATACCACACAATCATTTATAAAGATGAACATGGGGGTATAGGGTGTTCTCTCGAGATACAGAGCATCACAGATAGATAGAGGGGCTTGGGACTGAGAGCCACTCTGGTAGAGATTGTAGTTGAAACCACAGGCACAGTTAAGGTCACAGAGAAAAGGAGAATGAGAGAGCAAAGGACGGGATTGTGGGGATTGCCAACAGCCAGGAGAGGAGGTTGAGGATCATTAGAAGAGACACTGACAGGGTGATCAACAAGGTACATGGAGAGCTGAGCTGTGAAAGCTAAGGGGGCCATACTGCTTCCCTGCCCCAAAGGCAGCAGAGTGGTCAAGGAGAGCCTTTTAGCTGTGAGAAGGCTGTCAGCGACCTTGTGCAAGGCAGTGCCGAGAGACTGGAGTGTGGGGAAGACAGAGTGGCAGGGGTGGTGGAAGGAGCTGGAGGAGAGGTAATCAAAGACGTGAGAATGAACAAGACACTTCAGGATTCCGGGGACAGAGTGGGTGAGGAAGACAAGGTCCGAGGGACATTTACTTCCAGATGGGTAGAACATGAGTGGGCTGGACAGAGAGGGAAATGAGCTGGGGAGAGAGTGAGTGGGAAAGGAAAGTGAGGGAATTAGCAAGTCAGGCAGAGAGGAAGGAATGGAGTCAGGTGGAAGAAGGACAGAGATGAGAAGGGAGACCTTGGAGTCAGAGAAGAGAGGGAGGGGGAGGAGAAGAGAGCAGAGCTGGGTGTTCTCTGCCATCCTGAGTGGAGGAGGAAGGGGACAAAGAGGTGGAGCAGAGCCAGAGGGGGTTGATACAGATCTTCTTGCTAAAGCACAGTTTATACCCTCCTCTCTCACTACGCCTCCTGGCTCTTCCCTACAGTGACTCCTGTTGGGAGGTGGGGATCAGAACAGCTATAGTCTATCTCTCAGCCATCCTGCTTATCCCTCTCTGCAGCCACACCTGCTGGGAGAGAATGGGGTTGGGAGTGTCTGAGAGCTCTGGCCTCCTTTCACTCCCTACACTGATCTATCCCCTTCCCTGCATTGCTCAGATGGAGGGGAGAGTGAGCAAGTGCTGTGCTGTGGCACCACCCCATCTCAGTAATGGAGCACGCATACTCTCGTTGCAGGGGTCACCACGGTGCTCACGATGACCACCATCAACACCCACTTGCGGGAGACCCTCCCAAAGATCCCATACGTCAAGGCCATCGACGTCTATCTCATGGGCTGCTTCGTCTTCGTGTTCCTGGCGCTCCTGGAATATGCCTTTGTCAATTACATTTTCTTTGGGCGAGGCCCTCGCCAGCAGAAGAAGCAGAGTGAGCGGCTCAGCAAGGCAAACAATGAGCGCCAACGATATGAGGAGAAGAGGATGAGGGAGCAGGTTTGTCCCCTTCCTACCTTCTAGCAGGAGAATTCAGATTCTTCACCTTTGTTCGGTCCAGGAGCGTCCTGGAGGGGCTGTTCTCCCCTTTGTGACAGTCCCCATGTTCACTATACTAGGTTAAAGTATACACCCTACGCAAACGGATGCCCACGAGGACCAAACACTCCTGAGGTTAGAGTGCTCATTCAGTCCTCATTCTTCACCCTGCCCCATAGATCCATCCTCTTCTGAGAAGACGAGGATGTGATACAGGTATACTCAACACTAACAGAGTGGGACTTTGTCCCCCTTTTGTGGTGAAATCACATACAGCGCTATAAGAGTCAGCCCCTGTCTTTAAGATAATGGAGCATGTTCTTCAGCTATAGCAGTAGCACCCCTTGCTTTTAGCTCAGAAGGCCAATGCTCAGTCTCTGTAAATGACCCAACCCGGGGCATTGTTGTTACCCAGACAATAGTCCAAAACCATCCCTGAGGCCAGTGGAAAGATGCAAGAGATAAATCTGGCCCCGAGTGTGCTCTGCTCAGACTATCACTGCCATCTTTCTCTCTCTTCCCTGTTCCAGGTTGACCCTTATGGCAACATCCTCCTCAGCACCCTGGAGATGAACAACGAGCTGCTGGCCATGGACATGATGAGCAGCGTCGGCGACTCTCGAAACTCTGTCCTGTCCTTCGAAGGCTCAGGAATCCAGTTCCGCAAGCAGCTGGCCTCTCGGGATGGCTTTGGCCACCACCCCACCTTAGACCGCCATGTCCCACTGACCCACCATGCTGCTGTCCGCAACCGTGCCAACTGCCGCCTCCGCCGGCGGTCCTCTAAGCTGAAGCTCAAAATCCCGGACCTGGCAGACGTCAGCACCATTGACAAGTGGTCACGGATCATTTTTCCAATCACCTTTGGATTCTTCAACCTCATTTACTGGTTGTACTATGTAAATTGATGCCTGCGGCCTCCAGGAGCGATAGGCACAGACACTCAGACAATGACAACACAGGAGCGCTGTGGTCTTTTGGGTTTGGGTTTACTCTTTTCTCTTATTATCATTTCCTCCTTTGTTTGGTAGGTTTATTCTAAGCTTACTTTCTCTTTTCAGCACATTAGAAACACGGAGCATGGGGTGGTGGGGCAGGGGGGTCGGGGATGGGTCTCAGGTTTCGGGAGGGTTGGCCTCGTCTTGATTTGGTTTTGTGCCGAAGAACTTCACCACTGTAAAAAAAACCAACTCCAAAATCAAAAACACAGAAAAGTTTTTAAAAAAAGAAGAAGAAAAGTTTTAATGAAACGGAGTCGAAAACAGGGATGGAGGAATAAGCTATCTTTGAATGTGTTCACTGATGCGCTGCCCACACCTCCATTTTACCACTGAAGTCTCATCTCTTTGTTCTTCTTGATATTATTTTTTAATCTTTCACTCATTTTCACTCTTAGCCCCTTCTCATTTATTCCCACCTGGAGTCACTGAGATCGGGGAGTTCCATTCTCACACCGCATGGTCTTTCTTTTCTTTCTCTCTCTGTCTCTTGCTTACAGGTGTAAAAGAATCTTTTAAACAAACAAAAAGAATATTTATTTTGGAACAGCTGCGGGAGGGCATTGGGAATTACTTGGGGAGGGGAGATGGAGGGAGGCAGGGTGGGGCGGGAGGGTGCATATCAAAAACAAAGGCACATTTGCAAGTTGCCTTTTTCCACCTTCAGGAGTTTGCAAGCTGTTTTTCCAGTTTGAGCATGCAAGCGTGTGTGCGTGTGTGCGCGCGTGCATGTTTTCTGGGGTGGGGAGGGGAGGGTTTGTAATTTTTTTTGTAGAAGGAGGACACAGGTCACATTTAACCGGTGGTGTTTCCAGGGGAATAGCAGGGTTTTGTGTGCATATTACAACTGCAGGAAATGTTGGGATCCCAGCCTGGAATGGTCACCCAGTGAGGTATACAAATATTAAGGAGAGGGAGTCCAAGATTAGCCAGGAAACTTGTGCCACTGTCTGCAGTTGGCATTTGATCTCTTGTTGACTAAGCTTGAGTCAGCCCAGTAATGAGAGGGACAGAGATCAGTGTTTCTAACATTTCCCACCCTCCATTCTGGCATGCTGAGTTTTGGGAGAGAACCAGTCATAGGAGTCTAAAACCAAACCCTATTCCTCCTCCACTGGCTCTCTGTGTACAACTTTCTGGACTCAAAACCACTAGATGACTTCAGACCACTCCAGTGTGGTTTTTGTCTTTCTAGACTTCTGGGTGGAGAAACCTGTGAGTGGCAATTGGGCCCTTTCGTAAAAGCATTAGACGCAAGGGGCCAGCTGAGGCCCTCTGACGCATACTTCTTAAGTCAGGCCTTGTTGCAGATCCATTAATGCAGCTAGAGAGTAGAAGGGAATACACCACTTCACCTCTTGCAGAAGCTGTATTAACTATATGTCAGAGTTCCACTGAGCTAGGGAAACATCATTCTGGAAGGCTATGGTCTCCAAAGGCTGGGTAGGCAGGAGGTTGAAATGGAGACACTGATCCCATTGGTGCTTGTGGAAGCCCTAAGTTCTTGGTGGCCTCCAACCATTAGCACTTGTTAATGGTACACAAAAGTAACTTGTCCTGGGACGTTAGAGCCAACATTCTCCAAAGCAGCCAGTGATTTCAGGTTCCTCCATTGTTGGCCCCCAAAATCACAGGCCATTTTGGAAAAAGTTGGCCTAGAATATTTCCTGTACAATTGCACGCCAATAAAAGCCATGAAAAAAATAAATTCACAAGTGCAAAACTTTAACCCTAGGATCGTTCTCCATTATGCCTTCCATACATGGCGCAGTCATGGAGAACTTTGCTTGTACACATTCAAGGTTATACGTGCAATAGGCACACATTGCTGTTAGTGCAAATGTCCCTTTTATTGCTCTCTAGCATTCTCTTCCTTTCTCCCCCTCCATCCTTGATTCCCATTGGCTAAGAAAGCTCAGAGCTTCTGACACCAGTGGATGCTCCATATCCCCAGTGACACGTGCACTTATTGTATATTGATTTATTCACTAATTTGTGTCTGTACAGTGCTTTGAAAATGTAAAGCACGATAGACTTGATCTGGCACCGCTGAAGGCAAGGAGACATGGGTGGGTGCAGGATCTGGTCCTATATCAGTAATAAGTATTGTTATATTCATATGAGCAATGTGTCTTATACATTTTCTACTAATAGGATCCTAGATACACCCTCTCAGCCGTCACCTGTGTATCTCTCTTGCACTAATACACTTGCACATGCACACATACCCTGCCTCCGCAATTCTTAAATCGTGCTCATGTTTCTGACTACGCTGCAAAACAAGATTCATGTTTTATTCATATCAGAGGACAATGCTGTAGTAAGCGGGTTTCCCCAATGTTGTTGCACTTGTGGTGCAGATGGGATTTTAGTGTAACCACTTTCCCATATGGCAGGGCATGAGAGAAGGGCCTGGGGTTTGAGTGCAGTATGAGCATAGCATTAGAACTGCACTGGTGAACCATGTCCATATGGTACAGAGCGGGGTCACACTAATGTGGCAGGCAAGAAAGTAAATTGCACTTTATACTAAGTTTCCATTTATCAATGGTTTAAAAAAGGTTACAAACATTTAGTAGAAGCATAGCATGTTCCAGACACGAGTGGCATGTGTTATAGAAAGTTATAAGCACATAAGAAGATGTTATTGGTGGTTATAAGCCATGGTTATATTCTACCTATTGACATGCTGGATTTTCATAAGTGTCGATAACAATTAATTGGCCATTTATTAAAACAGCCAATTACTGTTTATTAATTCCATGTAAATGGATCCTTACTATGAAGTGTGGCCAAAATAAATAAAAGCTACAGCACAGGATGCTTTCAAATAGTAGATAAGGAACAAAGGCAAAGAGCCAAGTTATAGAGGAGATGATGCTGTGGAATATTGTTCAGGAGCTACAGTTATTAGCTCTGCAGGGATGGGAAAAGCCTGGCTAATCCTTATTGGCTGGGAGAGCCCGGACCTCAGGGCTAAATGTTTTGAGTTTCAGCCAATACTGATGCCCGGCAGTGATAGAGACACTTGGCTACACGTGGAGGATGGAACTATCATCAAGGTTATTTGCCATCTGAGCACTGGGGCCTCTACCAGCCACTGACTGAATCTGAGCCCCATAATTACTCTCCAGGGCCTTTTGCAGCTGGAGAGTGAACACAAAGTCCTGTACTTTCTATTTAAGGCTTCAATCAGGGATTGAGCCCAGAGTGCCTTCGTTCCATTTAGAGGCTCCAGCAGTCAGGGATTAAGCCATGGTCCAGTGGTGATGCAGCCATCTGAGAGTTTGATTCAGCCTCCTTTGTTATTGTCTGGGTTCTCTGTCAGCTGGGTTCTCTTTCTTATCAGGAGTTGCCCTACTTTCTTTCTTTGAATGTTTCTGACCTGTCATTACTAGGTCAGGTTTGCTTGATAGAATCAGTCTTAGTATTTCCAGACATCCTGATTCCTTGGTTCTACACTATAATCTTGCCAAAGTGTATGCGGTCAGGACTTTTCACACCATCCAGGGACAGCCTCTTAATTTCTGGTGACAAGATAGACTGCTAGGGAACAAAAGAGCCCTGTAAATCAACTGATTAATAGAGCTCTCTCTTGTTTTATTGTATGGGGGAGAGGAGATAAATGCAGGAGGACGCTCAAAACACCTCCCTCCAAGGCAAAAGCTGTACTCTTTCCACTCCACAGCTGTCTAGCAAAGGAGATGAATCACAGTGTTATTATGGGGGACCAGTGGTTCCAGAAAGATCTTTTGAAGGAGGCGGCAGATAGGGGAAATAATCTTAAATCTGCTAACAGTGCTCTTACGATGCACAGGTTTGACACTCCCATAAGAGTGCAGAAAAGGGTGACGTGCCTATAGAAAAGTCAATGCAAGGCAAGTTCCACTGGAGGTATGAGGGGAAAACAACACTCACTTTTCATAGCTGCTGTCCCAATCCTGCCTCCGCTGTCTTCAGATCAGCAGACAAATCTTGCTGCTCATACAAGTTTCAACAGCTGCTGTTTCTTCAGCGGCTCATAACTCATTTCCCTCATCTCTCTTTTTGCTATACTTTTCCCAAAAAAACAGCAAGCATTTCCCCTCTATAGTGCTTGCTTCCAGTACTGTTGGCTCTTATGGCAATTCACACTCCCATACACGCTGCCCCCACCCATATCACAGTTTCAGGGTGACTGCACCTGTAGTCCCCTCCTTGGTGCACTAAGGGCACCCACTTTAGCTTCAAGCTCCCAGTCCTCATCTCTTCTGGGCAGAGTCTCACTCCCTTCTGACTGGGGGGTTTAAGGCTGCACAGCTCCTTAATTTACACAGTGATATTCCCGGTAAACCAGACTATCTGTCAGCAACTGCATTTTGCCTTCTCTCTGAGGGCTATGTGCAGGACATGGCTCACAGGCACGAGTTACCACCCCGCTCCTTTTAAGCAAGCACATTTATTCTTATGGTGAAAGCATTACAGAGAAAACACATTAGAAACAATAAAAGAACCTGCACACATGCTAAAAATCTTCCCAGAGGTCACCCAAACTCTGACCTAGGGCTCTGGTGGATCTTCGTCTTTCAGAACCCACAACTGGGTTTTCTGCGTGGTTACAAGTTAATCTGTTTTAGATCCACAACAAAAGCCCTGAGTCAGTTTAAACACAGGCTATTTATCCAAAAGTCCTTTCTTTGTCTGTTGCCTCTGGAGAGTCCAGTCTGAACTAGTAGATGTGAGCCTCCCCCATAAGTGGTACCTCTCTGGGTCAGGGGTTCAGCCTGGCTGATTTGCCTTAATATCACCACCCACTCTTTTTAGTTCCTGGAGGAGCTGTGGTAGCCCTCCCCCATTGAGTAGAACACAACCATACATAAACATTTCATTTAAACAGTGGAACCCAAAGGTACTGCTTGGGTTAGAAATATTGGTCACAGCTACAACCATCCATTTAGTTTTTGTGAAGCTAGGGCAGTGAGAAAGAAAGGAATGGACCTTACTCCTCTTTATCAAAGCTTCTGGTTTTATCTCCGATGTTGCCTCTTTGCTTCAGTGGTGAAGGCGATCCAGGCCCCTGTATGGGGGGTTTAATCTCAGATTGGGACAGGATTACTGTCCATTGCATTAATTACCTGGTAGTGATTTCCTTCACATCCAAGAAAGAAGCCCCATGTTGCATGTAGTCATCAAAAAGGGGGGACGGGAGGAGACAAGTGCTTGTTCTTTCCTAGAAAGTCCAAGAAGGGAGAAGAGGAGGAGGAAAAGGAAGAGAAATAGAATTGGAAATTCTCTTAGGATAAACATGGCCAATTTACCCCAATTGTTTCATTTTCTGACACTGGTGTAGAGCTATCACTCAGGGACCTTTAGGAACTGGGACCTTAGGACTATATCCTACCTTTCCTTCAAGCTAGAGACATAAGAATTGGGGGTTGGGAGACAGAGAGGAAAAATAAGAGTCCATGTAGCAAGCCCCTGCTATTCCATGGGAGACTGAAGCCTTGGTTACTAAGAGAACAAGAAAATATATGCCTTTGTATTCATGTTTTCAACCATAACCCTGCCCATAGTGTATATAGGATAAGTTCACAGTGCATGAAACAAACAGGATTGTAGTGGCATCCAGCTTTCTTGCTAACGCATGCACATCTGACACTGCACCAGCAGCTTATGTCTTGCAAATAAGTGGGGAACCTGCCAAAGCTTGGCATGTCCTCTACCAAGGGACAGCGCCATATACTTCCCAGAAACAGAACCATCTGTGTCACTGATCAAACTGGTCTATTTGACTAGGTTTCCTCCAGAGACCTTGGGATTGGGGGGTAAGGAGAAGAGAGATTTTGCCTCTTATAGTAATTATCAAGCGAAACAGTAGAAACCTCTGGAGCTGCAGGCCAAGGGTCACTGGTCAGAGGGAAGGCGGCTGCTGAAAAGTTAGTGGTGAGCTGGAGATGGTTATGGCATGAGGAAGATGTGCAATTCCAATGGGTTTAAAGGGGTTGGGGGCACTGGACACTGAAGACCTCTGTTGATCCAAACAGACTGGGTACAGCTGCAGGCAGCCATAAATGAACCTGGCCTTGTGACTCTTAACCCTAACCTGCAGAGACCACAGTCTTTGGAAGACAGTGGGGTCAGGAGACAGGAGAGGGAATGGACTAAGGCTATCTCTACATTAGAGCTGAGAGGTGTGATTCTCAGCTCACGTAGACATATGCACACTAGCTGGGTAGCCAGGGTGGCATGGATGTCAGCTTGGGCTAGCTGCCTGAGTGCATACCCATCCAGATCCCCTGGGGGAGGATTCAGGCAGCTATCCTGAGCCGCTGCCCCTGCTACCCCAGCCACATGGCTACTTTTAGCATGTTAGCTGGAGCAGTGCTAACATGTATATGTCTGTGTGAAATGGGAATCACGCTTCCCAGCTCAAATGTAGACAGAGCCTCAGAAGTGATCTGGCCCCTGTGCTAGCTCAGTTCCTTTAGACTGGGACAATCATTTGCATCCTGACAATTTGCAGGAGCTGGGTTTGGATAAATAACTGGAGGGGAGGTCACCCAAAACCAAGATCAAAGGCTGAACTCAACCCTAGTTCCAAATGTCAAAGCCAACCACATGAGTTGCCAAATGCTTCTGTGAAGATGAGTGTGGGGGCTACCAAGGAGTGGGAGCATTTAGGAGTCTGGAAAGATGGGGTGTGGGCGGAGGGAGAGAATTCCAGCAGATGCGTTGAAAACAGGTCCTATTGCAGATACCATGTGGGTGGGGATGGGTGGGGAGAAAGGGTTGTACATAGTGGGTTTTTTTTTAAAAAATTGTTTGATTTATAATGTCTTGTTGTAAACCAAATAAAAGTGGTTCCATGCATTCAGAAGAGAAGTGAAACAGCTGAAAGGTGACAAATGTGATAAATGTTCTATGGCTCAGCCTTCTGACACCCCTTCCCAAAAGCTTTCCAAGGGGGGGAGCTGGGTGTGACACAGCTGCCTGTGGTGATGAGCTGAGTGGCTGGCACTGGCTGATTCCTCTGAGCCAGAGTAAATTAGAGGTGGGAGGAAGAGAAGTGAGATGATGGTGCATGGGTGGCTTTTCAAAGCAGGGTTCCACCATCATTGATTCCACTGGCAGAAACTCTGCCTTACCAAATCTTAGGGTGTAGGGTTGAGGGGCAAGGAGCATCATAAGGGAGAAGCCACCTGCAAAAACCTTGAACAATGGTTCAAATGATATGAAGGCAGTGTCAGTCTGAGCCCTCTCTGAAGGGAAGCTGCTACTGCTGCTGCTGAGCTCTTTCTCATAGTGTTTGGAGGATGCAGGAGGTGATGAGGGCTAGGAGATGCCCAGGCACTCAGCAGAAGTATTGAGAAAACCTTCCAGTTGAAAAGACATTTTAAGACCCTCTCTAATTTAATTCACCTTCACCTGTAGGTTGGTTTCTTGTGGAGATGGGGATGGGGGAAAGAGCAGGTACCTAACACGAGAGTTGGTTGCCTCTTTTAGTGGCTGTTGGCATTGTTGAACTGCTCGTAAAACCTCATGCAAAGCTGCATCCTTGGTTTTGGGGGGCTGTCTAGGTCAGTAGTGTGGGCAAATGGGTTCAAGTGCAGGGAATTGTCAGCATTCAGACTGATGGGGACCTACTTTCTATGCTGGCTTCTATCCTGGCTCAGCGCTGTTGGAGCAGAGATGATGGGTCGTGGACTAGGGTGGTGAAAGAGGGCATAAGAACCTTGGTATTCTTCTGCATCAAGTGGGAGAAGAATGGCCAATGCAGGGATAAATGCGACCACCCATCAAGTGACAGTCACATCTTTCTTTGTGTGGGGGAGATTTGGTGGGTGAAAACTACAAAGTCCTGGCATTGCTAAGACATTGCTTGTCTATCTCATCTTTAAATTGCTTTGGGTTAGTAGTGGGCAGTTGAACTGACAGAGAACCTGTGGAAAGGTGGGCTCAACAGCTGGCCAATAGATGCTGTATTATGTGTGCATGAAAAATTTGCAAGGGGGGTGGGATTTTGATCCTAGACTCTTAGGAATGGTCATTCTTAAACAGCAAAATCTCTCTCCACTGCAGTGACAATGGCATCTACTCAGCCTAGGGTGTACCCATATTTGCCCATGTCACACAACCCTCAAACTATATGGAACCGGTGTCGGACTCTACTCATGAGAAGCCCAAAATTAAATAGCAGGGAGGAAAGGATGGTCTGTTACAGATCATTTGCAAAACTGAACTAGGAGGAGTTGTTCTGACTAGCAGGGAGGCTTAAGAGAAGTTCACATCCACTTATCTGCAGAATTTGCTGCCTGTCCCAAATCAGAATCTGCTGGTAGCATTTTCAAAAGCACCTAGGTGATTTAGGAGCACACATTCTATTGAAAGTCAACAAGAGCTTTGCACCTGCATTGTTGTCATCATTCTCTAGGCCTTTCCATGGGCTTCATAAGTGCCATTTCATAGAATATCAGGCTTGGAAGGGACCTCAGGAGGTCATCTAGTCCAATCCCCTGCTCAAAGCAGGACCAATCCCCAATTTTTAGCTCTGATCCCTAAATGGCCCCCTCAAGGATTGAACTCACAACCTTGGGTTTAGCAGGCCAATGCTCAAACCACTGAGCTATCCCTCCCCCCTTGTGGTTAGTATTAACAATTTGTACTGTGATAGAACCTACACGCCCCAGTCCTGGACTAGGGCTTCATTGTGCTAGGTGCTGTAACCATCCCAGACCAAAAAGACAGGCTGTGCCCCCAAAGGTATTACAGTCTAAACCAGCTAGGTACTTCTGAAAGCCCCAATACAAGTGTGCCAAATTTGCATACTTCCCCCTCCCACTTTTGTAGCAGGAGAGTAATTGGCTGCCTGCCCTTTGGAAGATATGGGCAAGCTGGTTGCATATACCTTGTGTAGAAGGTGTTTCTCGAGTGATATTGATATTTCAAAGCCTGCATGGGGAGGAGATGGAGTTTATATGGGGCAAGCCACAGTCCTGGAAAGTGTTATTGAAAAAGTTCCTGACAGTGTGATGTTGCCTTCTGAATATCACTGTGCAACCAGGAGGGCAATTGTTTCTGCCCCCCCAATATTGATGTATGTTATGGATGTTCTCTTCACAATACCCTTATTGCCCTCATTTTGCTGCAGCTTCAGCAGTTACCCTCTCTAGGGCTCCTCTCTCTTAGCTATGCCATTCCAGCCAGCCAGCTGGATGATGTGTGGCAGCCCAAGGGTTAAATACTATACTTGGTCACATTCTCTTTCCAGGCTCTATTTGGTGGTCCTGTCCAGGGGACAGTCCTGCTCAAGTGGTAGGACTGGTGATGGCTTCCCTATCCCAAGTGTCCTGGCAAGATCCATCGTTAGCTGCACCAGGTCTGCTGACTGCTCCATCAGATTGGTTGTTGCGCTCAGATGCATTTTGCTAGCATTGGCTGTGGTTAGGCAGAGAGCGACCCAAGGGTTGGCTTTCATTCTGGGCTCTTAGGAGACTGAAAGGGTGTGAGAAGCAGAGTAAACAGCTTGTGTTTGGCACTGGAGCTTGGGGAGCTATTAATAAAGGAGAAAAGAAAACATGGCTTCACTTGCTAACGTGCAGATATTGCCTGGGCATTTGAGAGAGGGATTCACCCATTCTCAGGGGTTTGCTAGAGGAATTCACTAACTCCTCCTTCCATTAGAAGAGATGTTCCTCTCTTTGCTCTCTAGGGTCTTCTCTGTCCCACACTGGGAAGGGCTGGCTCTGTCCTTCTCACATCCAGATATGGTCCTCTTTATTTCACTGCTGCCACAATCTGTGCCCACCTTGCAAGGCCCTGCCAGCATGCCCCATGTTGCAATGCCCTAGGCGTCAATGGCCCGTTGGAGTGCTGTGGATTTTGTCAATTGTCTATTTGCCATCCTTGTCCTCCTCTTGCTGTCAGCAGAGCTGTGAAGTCTTGCATGTGCAGAGCTGAGTGTTGCTGAGAGAATGGCTGTTCCTAAGGAGGGTAATCTCTAGTGTTAGCACGCTGAGGGTGGGGTGCAAATGGAAAGCCCCTTGCTGTAACAATGACCAGCCCTAGTGACATGTTAACTTCTGACTGCCTCATAGAGAGCCTCACGCCATATCATGACATGTCACGCAGGAGCTGCGTGGCTGTCGTAATGAGATACACCTGGTCAAGAGCTGAGGCTCTGACATAGTTGCCAACATTTAGAGAATTTTTCCTGGGACAACAGTCTGGAAGACCTGGAGCTCTGGAGAGCCTTGGGTCACCCGCCACGGGACACTTGTATGGATCCTAGTTATTTTTTACAGGAATATCTTCCTCATCAGGGCCTGAAAATAGACAGCCAGCAAGGATCCCCATGGCCAGGGATGCCCTTAATACAGGGGTTGAAGTAAGAGGTGGGGGGACACTCTAGCTGCCCCTCTTCTGCCAGAAGAGGAGGGACCTCTCCCCTTTTTTCTTTCAACCTACTTCAACCCCTGCCGGCTGTTACATCTAACAACATTGCATCAGCACATACTGATATATCATCACCACAGCACGATGCTACCAAGCCACAGGCAGCGCCACTGCCAACGTAGCAAGAGTAGGTGGAAAACCAGCAGAGGGAGAGGCCCTGGGCTTCAGATTTTGGATGACTCTAAGGGTGAAACCCAGTTTTGACATTGACTTCAATGGGGTTGGGATTTCATCCTGTGTGCTTCTCTGAACCGAGAGTCTCACAGCAGGTCCTGGGACCTTCTCCAGCACAGTCAGCTCTTGCCTAAGCTAGCCTGGCTTCTCCCTGCCTGTCCCTGTTGTACTGGGGCAAGCCCTAATTGCAAACCAGCCCTGTTGGATGTGTTGGGGAATGTCTGCTTTCTCCTACTGGTATTCTCACGGGGCAGATCGCAGGCTTAGACCCTACCCCAATAACTCCATGAGTCACTTCTTCTCCCTCTTCCCCCTTCCTCCCCTCAGTCACTGAGACCTTCCTTCCACACTCCCCACCATCTTTCACCACACCTTCTCCTTCCCCGACCCCTGGGGTATCTCTGCTTCTTCTGCCCCACAGGATCCTCCCAATGCTACCCCCACTGTGCGGCGTTTCGCCTTCCTTCCCTTCCCTTTCCCACATTTCCCTAGGTGCCTCCTTATACTCTCTCTCTCTCTCTCTCTCTCTTTCTACACTCCCCCCCCCCCCCGCAAACACCACTTCTGGGGAAAGCTGCCACTATTGATGATGGTGAGGAGTGATGGGGGATGAGGGACAATGAGGTGGCTGGTGTGATGGTGGTTGTCTCCTCTTCCTCCCAGCTCCCCCTGTCTTCCCAACCCCCTCAGTCTGATCTCTGCCCCATACTGCAGCAGGAAAGCACTCAGCATGGGGAGCTGATGGGGGAGCCTAGAAGCAGTAAGCACTGCACCCTGCAAGATGCAGAACACTCAGTCTCTGATCTGGCAAATCACGTAAGCACATGCTTAGCTTCAAGCACAGGGGCAGTGCCACTGCTTTCGACTGGGCTACTCGCATGCTTAAAATTCAGCATGGGCTAAAGTGTTTTGCTGGATCGGAGCCGGAACGCTCAGCATATTACAGGTTCAAGCCCCAAGAGAGGCAATTATGAGCAACCTCAGAAGCCATCACAACAACATCCCCTACAAGGGTTCAGCAGATGTCACGGTGTTGGGTGCAGTGTAAATGCACAGATAGACTGAGAGCTATGCCAGAAGAAAAAACTGTAATCAAAAATATTAAGCCCTGCTGTCTGAGCGACTCAGGGCAAAGGGTAGGTTCAGGAGTATGCCAGGAAAATCAGACCGGTTGGCAAATATGTGTGACTCTCCTGGTGTGGATATTGGAGGACATTGCACACTCCATGGTAACAACTTTCCATTGCCTGGCATGTCATGATATTGTATCATTGTGTAAAATCACACCATTTTGCAAAAGTTAAAATGGGTCACCACTCCCATTGGCCCATGCTGCCCTCAGCTTCTAAACAAGGAAAGATGTCCAGTCGGGGCTGTGCTTGCTATGTAGAGATACCTTCCTCCAGGATGTACAAACAGAACACAGAAAGGTTTGCCACAGTGGTGGCATCAGTTGTTCTTCGGACTGTATAAGGCCGGGACATCCTTCAAAAGAATCTATAGGCCTCGCATGCCAACGTGTCAACTTCTCAGACTCCATCCATCCATCTTCCTCTCAAAGCCAGAGAAGAGGCAACATTATGTGTAACTGGGGGACATCCTGTGTGGTCAGAAATTCAGGCAAACAACCTAACACCACCAACAACAACAAAAAGACAGGGAGACCAATGGTGTAGTCATGACATATCAGTGTATATTACTGCAGGGACTGCTATGGACCATCGATACCTACTCTGCGTGGCTGTGTCGCATCCTGTACAGCGTTGGGAAAAAAAACTAAAAAAAAAAAAAAAAAAAAAAAAAAATTAAAAAACTAAAAAAACCCAACCTAACAAAACAACTAAAAAGGAAACTCAACACCCATTTTTATCTTTAATTTGCATTTTCTGCATGAAATGAGACCTTGATCCTTGTCTTTTTTCACAAAAGTGAATTCTGCTTTAACAAATGTAAAAGAAACAAAAGGAAAAAAGGAAAATAATGTTTCTAGCAAAGTGATTTAGATGTAGAAATTTTTGTAAAAAAAAAAGGGGGGAAAAAGGAGAAAAAAAGGGAAAAAACAAGAACAAAGAAATAAAATAAAATGACCTAAAGAGCCATCTTTGTCTACCCTACAGGTGTGACAGCGCGATTGGTGGGCGGGCACTCCTTGTCTTGAGGCAGGCATTTCCTGTGTTGGACTGCCATTGAATATCCACGTTCTGCAGAATGAAACGACTTTGTCAGGAAGGGCATGCTCACCAATCATTTCCTGTGTGTCCTTTCAAAAACTGTCTCTGTTTGTTTTTTTTTTCAGGGTGGATGGATTGTGCTCAGTTTTTGCTTTGTTACAGTTTTTTCTTCTAAAGCGACAGTTTTTGAAAGCTGACGATGAACAAAAGTTAAACAAAAAAACGCTTGAAAATAGTTTACAGTTTTGTACAAACCACGATAAATATTAACAAAAATGTTTTTAAAAATGATCATAACAGTGCCAAAATTATGTAATGTGTACATTAATTTCTTCTCTTTTTTTGGAAAAAAAAGTGTTAAAACACTAAAAAAAATATCTTTTTTTAACAAATGACAATGTATGTGGACATAACTGTACTTGAAAGTTGTTAATTATTAATTGGTTAGGAATCTTTCTTGTTTTTTTTTTTTCTTACCCAGACCAGAAATAACACTTTTAAAATATAGCCTTGAAAGGAGAAATGTTCCATTTTTGGTTTGAATGCAGGTTTCAGTTTGCAGTCTTTAGGCCAGATTTGCAATAGAAACCTCAATTCAGCAAACTACCTCTATTCAGCAAAGCTCTTAAGCACATGCTTAACTTTAAGCACATCCCATTAACTCAACTTAAACAGGTGTTTAAGTCCCACTGACTTCCTGGGACTTTAACACATTCTGAAAGTTATACACATGATTAACTGCTTTGCTGAAATGGAGCCAGAGTCCAGAATTGGAAACTGGGGATTGGGAAAACATAATATTTCTAAATTGCCCTATCAGGGAGGAAAGAAATGGTTAGAGTAAAATCTAGGGCCCAATTCTTCCACTATAGGTTGCGAATAACTACCATTGACTTTTGGGGCAGGCTGTTAGCGATATAATTTTCAAAAGCGCCTAAATCCTATTTTCAAAAGTGACCAACACTAAGGCCCAGATTTTCAAAGATATTCAGGTGGCTAATTCCCACTGAAAGTCAATGGGACTGATCGTACCTAAGTCACTTAGGAGTTTTTTGAAAATTTTACCCTCAGGCCCCAGTATAGCAAAGAAAGGTAGCGGCAGAGAGAACAGCTGTGGTGCGAGAGGAAATGGTATTGCAGCATAATTTAGAGAATAATGATGGGGAGAGAGAGAGGGTTGCTTCTCTCTGTAAATTGCCTGGAAGATGTGACTCATGGCCAACTACACGACTAAGACAAGTGACTACACCTGGGGCTTCGGAGTCAGTGGGGAAATCGTAGGCATTCAGGGTCCAATTTCTCTAGAGGTTCTAAATGGCTCAGACTACCAGGATTGCCCCTCAAATCCCTCACTTCTGGCAGCCATGGGTCTGGATGTGGAGACGGGTTAAAGCCTGATTTCTTCCTCTGCCCTACTGGCAGTTTGGGGCACTACAAATCATGTCAGCCTTGAGTGACAATTGTAAAGCACCAAAAACAGCGCAATGAGGAAAGCAAGTCTCACCAGTGACTAGAGGTCTGGAAAGAGGCTGACAGTGCACTTGGGTGATTGAAGTTCTCCTCTAGCTGGAGATCCAGTCCTTGCTTCTTGAGAGCTTAGAAGATTGCAAGGCCACAGGTTACACTGGCAGAGCAGAAATGTTTGCTATACACAACACGCTTCTGGTTCAGGGAAACACCAGGTGGCTGGGGATGCTGCCCTCAGTCAGGCTCTGACCAGGCCCAGTTATCAGCACAGATAAAAAGCTGGGAAAGAATCACACTAGAAGCTACATTCAAAACACACAATGTAAAATATAGCTCTTGCTCTTCTATTAAGCACTGACTAATTCTTGGAAATGCTTTTTCATTCAGCAAACGGTGTGTATAATTCTTTTGGGGAAGGTTTTGGGGTTTGTTCCCCCCCCTTTGGTTGGATTTTTCACTGAGTACAAATTCTGTAATATAGTCATTACCTTATTTTTTTCAAATGTGACAATTAAACTTTTGCATTTCTTCATGAGCTGCTAGAAAATCCCCATATTTACAGTAATTAAAATCCTGCTCTTTATTGGGAGAGTAATTTGGGGCTGAAAGGGCACGCCAGCTACTATGTTGGGATCCGTGTGACAGATTGGCCATGTATGTGCTTTCCTTCTGTCTGTCTGTCTCTTTATGTGCCTCCCTCTCTCTTTTTCTCTGCCTCTTGAACACGCAAACACCCTTACACTCCCACAATCTTATTGCGTAAGGTTGAGATTTTTCAAAGCCATCCAGGGGACTTAGATGTCCAATTCCCACTGAATTTACTGGGAAATTGTCATCCAAGTATTTTAGGCAGCATTGAAAATCTCATCCCCACAAGACCGTCTGGTGCATGCCCTAGAAGGATGATTCAAGCTAAAAGGATATTTGCAGCCTGGTGGAGGATCAGAAAAATAAGGCAATATTTGGTTGCCTTAAAAAATGGCAACTGCATGGTATCTGCCAGAAGCATGATGTGAAAGATGGTTTCATTTCTTGCAGTGGAGGAAAACAAGGAGAGGAAAACAGTGCAGCCATAAAGTCCCTTGTTGCTTTGACTTTCAGGGCTTGATCTAAGATACGCAACTTCAGCTACGTAAATAACGTAGCTGATGTCAATGTACTTACATCTACTTATCACGGTGCCTTCACTGCGGTAAGTTGTGAAGTTGACTCTCTCTCCTCGACTCCACTTGCACTTCTCATTCTGGTGGAGTACCGGAGTCGACGGGAGAGCGCTCAGTGGTTGATTTATCGTGTCTATACTAGTCATGATAAATCGACCCCCGCTGGATCGATCGTTGCCCATCGATCCGGTGGGTAATGTAGACAAGCCCTCAATTATGATTCCCGCTAACTAGTCACTCCTTAGAGCCCATGGGATGCTTTGGTCATGCTCTAGGTCAGGGGTTGGCAACCTTTCAGACGTGCTGTGCCGAGTCTTCATTTATTCACTCTAAGTTAAGGTTTCGCGTGCCAGTAAATACATTTTAACATTTTTAGAAGGTCTCTTTCTATAAGTCGATAATATATAACTAAACTATTGTTCTATGTAAAGTAAATAAGGTTTTTAGAACGTTTAAGAAGCTTCATTTAAAATTAAATTAAAATGCAGAGCCCTCTGGACCAGTGGCCAAGACCCGGACAGTGTGAGTGCCACTGAAAATCAGCTCGTGTGCCACCTTTGGCACATGTGCCATAGGTTGCCTACCCCTGCTCTAGGTTCTCCTCCTGCCTTCAGATGATTTTAGAGGGATAAATTGGTGTGAGTTTAGCTGCTGACAGACCCCACTCTTCCTTCAGCTCTCTCCACTGCTCAGTTTTTGAATTCATTCTTTCCCATTTGCTGTGTGATGTAATGATCACATATCACTGGGTTGCCCTCAGACTCGGGTTGATCAGTAGCAGGGGGAGACTGAGAGGTGTGGAGTATCTAGACAGGGAGGTCAATGGTGACCTAGCTCCAACTGGCAGTTTTTCAAAGGAAACACCATGGTCTCTGTAGCCCTTTGGCAACCTCCGACACCTCGAAGTTCACTATCTACTGGCTCTGAGTCAATTCTGGATGCCAAATGGTGGAAAGTTCACACCAATGCCCAAGTCTGATGGTCACATTTCATGGACCATGCAGGCCCTGGTCTTGTAATGAGCTCCACATGAGAGACTTCATTGGAACTCCACAAAGATGCAGAGCTCATTGAAGTATTGGAGGCTTTGATATAATGCTAATGAATATTAGATAGATATATAGATTAGATAGATTTTGATCCATGGCTTCTCAACTTGAAAGGTTGACACTTAGGGGGCTTCAAATAGATTTCAAGGGGTTACCATCATCATCCCCTTACTTATGACAAAGGCGAGGGGGCTTCCATAGGATTTCTCTGGTATAATATGAGGTCATGATGTGGAAAAGTTTGGGACCAATGGATTAGAGAGATGAGAAAAATGGCATGTGGGGGAGAAGAAAGTAGCTAATCTTCATTTCAGTTTAAAAGGGAAGAGGACGGTTAAGGTTTTGGGTGGATGGAATATAAAACCAATGTTCCAATAAACTACGATCAGTGATGACACTTTATGGAAGAGTAGGGGGATTAGCTCTAGTGTTCTGGTCCTGTTGCAGCTAAACCTGCTAACTAGTCTAGAGGAGGTTGTAAAATGGAATTTTCATCCTGTGGGAAATGCTGATGTTTCAAATTTTTTTCTCATTCTGAATCAGAATGAAAAAGACAAAATTTCAAAATGTACCACAGAATTGAAATTTCAAAAAAATAAAAATAAAATAAAATTCAGAAACATCAAAATATTTCATGTTGATAATGTCAAATGGTTTTATTTTTATAAGGTAAAATGTTTTGTTCTGATAGTGTCAAAACATCATCTAAAATGTTAAAAATAAGATGTAATATTAAATATAATTAATATTTTAATATGATGAAAAGTTGAAATTAATAGAAATGATGAAGTTGAAGTAAAACAGTTTTACCTCATCAAAACAAAGCATTTTGACATTACTGAAATGAAATGAGAGAGTCAAAATGATTCATTTCAACACTTTCCCATTGAAAACGTTAATGAAATTGACACCTTCCTGCGAAACGTTTTGATTTTGATATAACTGCATTTTCCAGTGGAAAACTCTTCTACCTAAACATCTTTGACCAGCTCTAGTGCTAACCTCTCATCACCTTCCATTTTCTCTTAGATATAGGATTTGTCTTTATTTTCTGTCTTAAACTGTAGCGTAAACTTGCTGTACACTGCTTTAACAGCTATTGCATTCCTCTCCCAGATGTTAGTGCATTTCAGTGGCAGATGAAATGAATCTTCTATGTGTACTTTACGGGAGAGATTTTCAAAGGTAGAAATCAGACTTTGACACCTGATGTCCACTGATTTTCATTGGGAGCCAGGCACATTACCATCCTTTGTGCCCTTTCACATGTTCCTCTATATCTAAATCTATTTTTCATTTGTAAAGTCCCTTTGGGACCCTTCACTACCTATGTTATTATTATTTATTTGACTTAGTTTTTCACCAAGAGGAAAGGCTAGCCGCTGGCTCTCACCCAGTGGGTGGTGAGTCAGTGGGAGCTTATCAGGCAAAGCATGACAGATTATGCCATACCCACACAAAGGTTTCTCCATCAATCAACACCTCATTTTCACAGCATCCCTTTGTTCTTCAAGGAGGAACAAAAGAATTACACAGACAACTTCCATTTTTTAGAAGTTGCTGCCTAAATTGTGCATGTGCACTCTGCATTTACACACACAGAGACAAGCTATTGCCTGTTTTGTGCACATACAAGTAAATTTGCACGCACACATGAGGGATTGTCATGGACAATTCAGGCTGCTGCTTTTGAAAGTTTGACCCTACTTCTTTCCTTTCCTTCTTTGTGGCTGCAACAGGCAAAGGCCTGCAAACTGTCACCCTTCCCATTCCCAGAATGGTGGTTGGAAGAGCAACACTCACAGAGAAGTTGAAACACAAGTAAAGAAGTTTATGACCCACACTTCCTGGAAAGTGTCTGGGATAAATCTTACTTTATTGGCTAAGCCGAAGAAGAACCTACATCCTGGATGGGAAGGAACCTGGCTAATGTTAATTCCTGGATATGTTTCTTTTTATTAAGCGTTTAACACTTTATAAAATCCATTAATAGTGGTGCTGTGGCATGGACTTTTTGTCTAGATGGCTCTTGATATGCAAGGAGGACCCTTCGGGATTTGCCATGATGATGATGATGATGATGATGCACAAGCTTATCACTGCCCTTGGAAGACTGTTCTGCACACCAATTACCCTCTCCATAAAGAAGCCCCCCAAGCTACTTCCTTAGTTTCACACCATGCTCATATGTTTCCGAGCCTGTTTCCTTCTCACACTATTTTGTAACGTTGGTCTTTTAAGATCTCAGAGAACTATACACACCACAGCCATGTCTCCTCTTGCTCACCTGTCTACTGGTGAACATAAATCTAGCCTCTTCTCATGGCTATAAGTGAGACTCTTTCTCCAGTTAGTTTCCTTCTCCTGTCCTGCTTCCAGTTCCTTCACATCCTTGGTGTCTCAAATTGTACACAGTATTCTAAATGTGGTCTCACTAGACTTTGTATGGATGCTTATCAAACTCTTCTGCAGGGTGGTCTAGACTTCATGTCATCGTTTCATTTGCTTCCCTATCCACTGCTGTCTTTTGCAATGTGTCCATTTAAAAGCCAAACTTTTTTTACTCATTGCAAGACTCCTCTGTTTGAGCAGGACTTTCCCTAGTAATGGACTAGTGTTACAGACCATCCACATTTTCTCCTGGAAGAACAACCACCACAAATGATCCAACTTCAGAAGGCATCTTGAAATGGGGAAGAAATTTAGATCAATTATCGGACAGCTGAACATGACCCTTAACTTTATATGTGATACTTAGATACTACAATGATGTGAAGATAGATAGACATATTAGATACACCTCATGTCATACCATCTACTTACCTGCACAACTGCATGTATATTCCATCTTCCAGGCCACTGGTGGATCATGACAGCAAAGCAGGGTCCAACATCAATACCTGTATCACTCCCAGTCATCATGTCCTGCCTACTTGATCTGTTCCCATTTCTCACTGCTCTCTGTTACCAGTTGGTAAGAGTTTTGACCAGTTTAGAATTTCACCCTCTGCACCATATTTACCAGCTGTATGCTTACTTTGTAATTGGGACTACTATATACCAAAACCCCCTTGAAAGCTGGCTAGATTGGTCTACATTACCATTAGCAGCAATCACAACGCACCTTCAGTACAGATTAACCTGCCTACCTACTTTACAGCATGCTGTGAGGATTATCATGCTGATTAGCAGTAGTTTAGTGGTAGTGGTGGGTATTAGGAAGTATTTATATCATGGTAGCACCTGAAGTCCCCAACAAGGATTAGCTAATGGGTAAAATTTTCAAAAGCACCTACGTGATTCAAGTGTCTCCATTCCATTGACTTGCTATAGACTTAGGTTCCTAATCACGTAGACACTTTTGCAAATTTAGCCCCATATGTGTAAAATACTATCACCATGTATAGAACTATTTGTATGTGACATACCATTGCTATGGTACAGACATATGCCTCCAGGATGACTAGCAATAATAGTGTATTATATTGCTACAGCACCTTCTAGCCCAAACTGCTCTGAATGCGTGAAGCACCACTGAAATTCACCCACCTCCAGGGTGAAGGGTAGCAGCCATTCAGAGGGGAAAATTTTGACTGTGGCCACATGAGCTGTCCCCAACTGAAAGTAAAGAGTAATTGGATCCACACAGAGCAGACAGCAGCTTAGTTTGAAAGTCTCATCCAATAAACTCTCATGCAGAAAGGTGCTTGGATCTCAGTTTCTCTCTCTGGGAAGGTTACAGGGGGCTCCAAGCCTGAGGTTTGAGGGAACCTAGGTATTCCATGCTGGATATTTAGGATCACTCAGCCACCTCAGACTCTGCAGCTGTCTGAATGAGGGTGAACGTGAGGCAGCTAAATCGGCCACTGTGTCAACAACAAACAGCAGTTTAAATATTAAACATTCATGTGCTGTGGCCAGCCTGTGGGAGTAGCGCTATCAGAAAGGGGAACCAATCTCCAATCTCATACCTGGTCTTCTACTACCAAGCAAAGCCATTCAATCAACAATAGCCCAAAGACAGCCCCCCCGCACACACACAATGCTGGTCCTTATCTCGCCCCTCCTTCACTGAAATCATGCCAGGCAGCATGCCCTGAAAGCCAGCATGTCTGGGCTATTTCAGGCCAAGAGAAGGATGAATTCCAGTCGAGGGCCCATCGACAAAACGCCTACTGATAGTTCCCTGGTTTTTATACCATAAGGCTTCAATTGAGGTATCTTCGCTGACCACTTCTGCAGAAGTAGGCACAGGACAGAGGCATCTCCTAAATAGCCAGGTCCCAGGCCTTTTACAGCTTCATAACTCCACTAATAGACAACCAGGCCGAGATCTTCAAAAGTATATAGGCACCTACTCTTGAAATAAATGGGAGTTAAGCACCTGAATACCTTTGAGGATCTGGGCCCCAGTGCAGATCCCCAGAACAGCAGGGTCACGTGCTCTCAGAAACATTTACCGATCACCAAGCAGGCTACCACCTTCTGCACCAGCTTTGGTTTCTGGTTTGATTTAAGATATAGCCTCATGTTAAACATGTTACAGTGACAAAGGCATGAATCACGGCAGAAAGGCCCACATCCAAAAAAAACTGTCGCAGTCTCTGAGCCAGACAGAGACAAAAAGCCTTCCCTGCCACTGCTGCTTTATGATCCTCTAACTGCAGCTGCGGATCTCTGGCTGCAAACTCAAATGGTGGAAAAACACCCTTAGTTAAACGACTGCCTTGTCTTCTGGTCATGTCCACTACATCATCTCAATGTTCTCCAGACTGAGATTCAGCCAGCTAGCTGTTAGCCAGGCCCAATATCTATCAAACACTGGATAAGACCATCATAATGATTAGTCTAGGACACGGGGAAAATTTCCAGTAGCCCCGACTCCAATCCCAACCCACACAATAGATCTGTTCACCAGCAACCACCTGGGATAACCCATGGCCATCATGATGGCCTTGATGCCCAGCACTGTCTCAGAAGAATTGTCACCAGTGTAGATATTAAAGTCACCAAGCACTGTCTGCCTTGGTGCATCCAGTGCCCCACCTAGATCATGCAGGGATTCCACAGTGCAGTGGTGCAATCGGCATGCTAACACTGGTCTCGTCCTAACTCCATCCTTAGACTCTGACACACGATGGACATGGTGAATTCAATCTAGTTTTGGGGTGGGGGGCAACCTCCTACATTTAAGGATGGATGCACATAGCATTATTATACATACCCTCTCACACACCTGCTAGTACCCCTTTGATTTATACTGTACTGAATGCATGGCAGAAGCCAACAGAGGCAGACTGGTTCATCAGTGTCACCCAACAAGTTTCAGAAATACATACATTCCTGATCAGATCAGAGGGCTAACACTTTATTAACCACGAATTGCATGAATTAGCATGGACCGAAGACCAAGTTCCTTGTGCCCTGACACCTCCACCTTCCGGGAAGTTACAGGCACAACCAGATCAATGAAACCAATCAGTCCATTCTGGTTTACAGCTTGGTCCAAAACTTTTCTTGCCTTGTTTTGTCCTCTCATTTGGAAGTCCAGCCAGAGCTCTGTGAAACTAAATACCAATAACAAAACATTCAAACACTCCAAAAATAACTTTTAAGGATAAAATTATTATAATTTACAGTGCGGTAGTTCTCAAAGGTCCCAGGCAGGGTGGGGTGTCACTGTGCTTGGTGCTGTACAACTACTTAGGAAAAATGGTCCCTGTCCATCAGGGCCGGCTCTAGCGTTTTTGCCACCCCAAGCAGGGAAGGGGAAAAAAAAGCCGCGATCGCAATCGGCGACAGCTGTACCGCCACTTCATTCTATGGCGGCAATTTGGCAGCAGGCCCTTCGCTCCGAGAGGGAGTGACAGCCCCGCCGCCGAATTGTCGCCGAACAGCCGGATGTGCCGCGCCTCTCTTCATTGGCCATCCCAGGCACCTGCTTGCTACGCTGGTGCCTGGACCCGGCCCCGCTGCCCATAAGAGTTTAGAAACCTGGTGTGAACAGAACAGATGATGGTATGGAGCAAAACATTCACTGGCCCTGTTTTAGGATGACCTGCATAACAAACTAGTGTATTTCTGTGCTTTGCAGACACCCCAAATCATGTCAACAATGGGGCAGATTCAGAGCAGATATAAATTGGTGTAGATTCAATGGTGTATTGCTATGATCCCCACCCCCAAACACACACACATCTCCACACATCCCATCATGAATTCTTACTGTCTGTATCTCAGTAAATACTGACTACAATTCAAATGCCTGGTTTTTCATCTACAGGCCACAGGTGATATAAAGAGATGTATTTCTCATCAGGGGACCTGGGCTAATTGCGTCCCTGTTTGTTAATGTTCTGAGTTCTAAGATGATTGCTACATGGAAGGCTGGAGTCTTTTCCCTGGGGAGAGGGTAGAAGGTCAGAAATCTGCTGATATTGCCACTACTACTTCTGTGGTGTAGTGTCTCAGTGCTGCACCTGGGCCTCAGCCTCACACCACATTCAAAAGACATCCCTTCTCCGGCCTGCACCTGCCAAGGGAGCCACTGTCGGTTGGGTCCGTCTGCTTAAAACTGAGTGACACAGTAGGACGTTAGGACACAGATGCAAACAGCACATTGAGCTACGTGGACACTGTTTATGACACTGTTCACTTGGGAGAACTTGTCCTGGGTGAACTTGTATTTTGGCGCCCCTCACCGCCATGGGTGTGGTGCCACCCCCCATTGCCCCCGGCCCCCCTGGGCCCCCCAGCCCTTCACCCCCTACTGCGCCCCTAACTCTGATCACTCTCATGGACTCCCCAGCCCTTCACCCCCTCCTGCATCCCTAACCCTGGCACTCCCTCCTTTGCCACAACCCCTGCACCCTAACCACTGCACTCTGCCCCCCTTCACTCCTAATTCCTGCACTCCCCACCTGCACCCCAACCCCCTCCTGCCTGTGCCCCTAGTCCACGCACTGTCCCCCTTCGCCCCAATCCCTGCCCCCTCCTGCCCCCTTAACCCCTATTCTGTGCCCCCTGCACCTCTAAGCCCTGCCCCCCTCCTGTGCTCCAACACCTGCACTGTGCCCCCTTTGCCCTGAACCCCTGCACCCCCCATGCCCACTTGGGGAAACTAACCTGGATGCACGGAGCTTCTGGCATTGCTGCTTGTTCCCCCTCTCCAATATTGCTCCTCCGCGCCCCCCTAAGGGCTGTGAGGGAGGGGGGAGTGAAGATCAACCTCAGGGTTCCCTGCATCCTGGTCACTTTCCCCAAATCGGCTGCGTAAGGGGTGGGCAGAGAGCAGCAGCTCCTGATGCTTGCCTCAAAGTGGGGAACATGACCTGGATGCACGGAGCATTTGGTATTGGTCCTTGCTCCCCACCTCGCAGACCCCTAGGGGGGCATGGAGGAACATTGCGGGGCAGCAGAATCTGCATCACCGCTCGCCCTCCTACCCCATGTTTCTCTGCTGGGAGGAAGCAGGGAGAAATCTGGACGCCCGCCCACCCCGCACTGAGCACTCCCCTGCCAGCTGGGAGAGTTTCTGACTTTACACCGGCAGCACGCGCCTCTGTGCTGCTACATGGCACCCTCTTGATCATGGTGCCCTTGGGCATTTGCCCCAGAGGCCCACCTCTAAGGCCGGCCCTGGTTATGATATTATCAAGACATCTGCTAAGAATTCCCCATAAGGGCCAACATTGTCTCTTCTTGTTTCTCAACCCAAAGATAGTTTTGGTTTTTCTGTAAAGTTTGAGCAAAATCTATTCAGCCATTTTAAAGTTATGCAAGCATGAACAGAGCCACCTTGAAATCCAGGTGCCAGCTCTCATGACTTCAGCATGAGTCGCACGGTGTTTTAAATGCTTCTTAAAGCCCCAGCTGCTGGATTCATTTGAAGACATCAGGATCTCAGATTCCATTTAAAAACAAAAATGTTAATTTCTAGCCCTCATGGCTGCAGAGAAAAGCTTGAAAATGTGATGCCTAAAGGTTCAAATGCCAGACGGCAAATGAAAAGAACCTAACATTTATTAATTTGTAATGATCTCATGATTTTTAAGACAAAGCTCATAATTTCTGGAGGGTGTCATGGGGTGGCTGGCTCCTTTAAGGGGAGCTAGGCAGAATCTACCAGTGACAAACTTAACTCATCTCCTCACATGAGGAGAATGATTCATGATGAGAGATATCATGTGACACATGGGTCATGAGGCTAAATGAGGACACTGGCTATAGATAAGAGAGGCCTGAGAAAGCAAAGTGGGACAGCAATCAGTGAAGAGTCTACCTGAACTACCATGGCTAGTTCGGATCCTCTACCAGGTGGAAAAGACTGCAGAGAACCAGAGAGGACAGACCCTCAGGTAGGAGGAACTGGGTCCAGCTAGGGTCTTGGGGGAAGAGCCTTTATTCTCAGTTTATTTTTGTATTTGGAATCTCTGGAACAGGTGGGTGTTTATTTAAGGACTTAGCTGAGGGCCAAGTCAGTGCAGCAAGTCACAGCACCTGCCAAAGCAGGCTGAGCAGGGGACACTGAGGCAGGACTGCTTCAGAGTCACCCCAGGACATGGGGAGGGGATGTGTTCTTGCAAATTATTAGTCATGCAATAATGGGCATGATTAATAATTTTTCAGTGGTTGTAGATGGCTCTACTGCTGTAGCTAGGGTAAACTTCCTACCCCCACAAACATTCATGTAACATAGGAAGAGCTGAGCATTAGCATTTGAAAGCTCATGGAGGACAAGCCTCCAGACCAATAAACAAATGAAGAAATGTAATTATTAACTGAACTAAAAATCACAGAGCTATAAGTCTCTGTTTTGTAAATGTGTGGGTTGAAATTTCCACTTAGTTTCAAGCTACAATATTATTTATAAGACAGTAGAGGCCCCAATGTGCTAGGTGCTGTACATACACAGAGTCAGAGCACTTGCAATCTGAACAGACAAGAAGGGAAGCAGAGGTGAAGTGACTTGCTCAGAGGTAGGCCTCAAACCCACATCTTCTGACTCCTGGTGCAGGGCCCTGGCCACTGGAGCATATTAGATTGCAGCAAAGAAGCATGGCCTTGTCTACGTACACAAATAGGGACGGTGCACCATGCAAACAGTCTCCATGCAACGCAAGTTCCAGACACAGAACTTCTAGGGCTGCTCCCATCACAAAGATGATGGAGGAGGAGGAGGAGGAAGGTCTATAGTCCTGCCAACCCACCGCACCTGTTAGTGGAGCTGCCCAGCCAGATCAGAGGGGAACCCACTGCAGTCTCCTCAGGGATGGGGCAGCACGCCCACTGCTCCTGGGCATGAATTAGTCCTGCCAGAGCTCTCCTGGAGCAGGGCGACCAGCTGCTGTTGTAATCTGAACGTGACGTGAATAGAAATTGATGTATTTAATGGGTTAACCATGAAGCAGGTTGGAACATCAAGGTGATGGAAGGAGTGAGAGGGCCTCTTATATGCACCCTGGCTGCCTTGGTTGCCTACACAGTCACTTTGGGGTGGGAGGGCTGTGAAAGGCCCCCATTTAACCCTCCATTTTCTCTGCAGCATTGAGACGTGGAGGAGACCGTTTTCTCGATCAGGATTGTTCCATGGTCTCTAAGGATGTCATACTCCCCCCCCCCCCCGCCCCACCTTCCCACTACCCCATGCATTGTCCTCTTGGCTGGATCTCCATCAAGGGGGGTGAGGCTTCAAAAGAGGAGGATGAGCAGACAGACTGGAGGGCAGATGGAGCTTGTCACTGCTCAGGGAACCTCCCCCCAACATTGGCTGATATACAAACTTCCCCCCAAACACACCCACAGTGACCCTTCCCCAGGAAGGTTGTCCTCAGGAAAATCCCCTTCTCCATGTGCGGCTCTCCACAACTTGCCAGCTGCTCCCGGAGTGCTCATAAATCACACAGGCAGCTGTTACCATCAGCATTTTCTTTCTCCCTTGAAGTAGCAGCAGCAGCTGCTGAGTCTGAAGTTAATTTCACAAATTAACCTGAGAATCCCCTACAGTTCCAGGGCGGTTAACCCCGCTCAGTCCACACAGGTGCCTGTGAGTAGCTGAGAACACAGCCTGTGCAAGCAGTGGGTCTGGGTGGCCCGGCCAGGCTCTCAAGGGGAAAGAATACCACCTGGTTGTAAAGAGAGAGAAAGAGGTTCCATACTGCAGCGGAAAGGCAAGTGGAGAAAGCAAGGAGCAATGTACTACAGAGGCAGCACCGGGGGGAGGGGAAGAAGCAGAGTGAGATGAGAGAAAGAGAGGCTGTTAGGACAGAGGGGGTGAGGGAAAGGCAGTGGGGGAGCTATAGAAGGGGGAAAGAAGAGCAGGGTGTAATAGAGGGGTAGCAGAAGAGTTGCATACAGCTAACAAGTTACTCGTTGGCGATGTGGACACCTCTGTGGTCTGTTTCCTATGCCTTTAAACATTGAAGGCACCTGTGTCCACTGAAGTTGATGGCAAAGTTCACATTGACTTCACTGGGGTGTGTTCAGGCCCTGAGCAGTATTCCCATAGTGTGCCTCTTCAGCCTCTTACAGAGGAGTAGTGCACTCAATGGATTCCCCACGGAGACCTGGCTTTGTTCTCCTTCCTCTGAAACAAAGACCCTCCAGATTGAGAACATGTGCTTTGCCCTCCTGTGGGCCTGCCCAGAGTCTCCAGTCACTTCATTTTCCAGCGCTCTCTAGGCTGTTCTAATACTCTGCCCTTTCCCTGCCCCACTCTGTGATCCACCTTTCTAATGCACCTTCTCAATTCCCTCCAGCCCTCAGCTTAAGGATGCTAAAGACAGAGAGGGAAGGGAATAAAGGTGGCTCTTTCCCCCATTTCCCCAGTTCTGTGGCCATCTGAGGGATAGTCCTGTTCCTGGCATGTTTTAGAGCAGCCAGAGATATTCCAGGGTATTATGCCCACTTTCTCCCAAGTGCGACCCCAATGCCAGTGGCTGGGTGGGGGAGTATATGAGCTAATACAGCAGCTCTGCATCACCCAGGGATTTACTCATGCATGCAAATGACTCCTCGAGAGATTTTTAAGTCCTCTTTCCAGCTGCTTTAGTCCACCAGAGTGGATCTGAGAATTGGGCCCATAGTCTCTTAAAGGACAGTGCCCCTTTAAGGTGTTGGGCAGAGGTCTGATATGTGCTAGCTCTACCCACTGGAGTTTGCACGGAACACTCACCAACCAGTTAAATCTGGGTCCATCCTTCTTTATTGCTCAAGGAAGTATTGGAGCCAAGGGAGCTCATTGTGACACAGAGACCGAACTGTTAAAAATCCCCTGGCATCACTTTTAGCAACCACAGTAGAAAAAAAAAAAAAAAAAAAACACCCTGGAGCAGGAAACACATAAACTCACTAATGTAGATGAATGGATGCCGAGCGACCATAATTGATTCAGTTCTTTGTAACTAGAGACAAAGCTGGTGTAGAAATTCATTACATAGGCCAACTTGTGTTTTTCCTTGAAGATTTTTAATTAAATGATTAATTTTCTTTAAAAAAAAAAAAAGTGCGTGGCAGGAAGAAAGGCGGACGGTGACCATAACTGATTGAAACAAATAGGGTCTGGAGTCTCCTGGGTCACCTAAGGATGGCAGTCAGGGAAATGCAGACTTCATTAATGCCTACGTTAGTCCCATCCGCAGATGGACCAGAATCCCATCGGTTGGTCTATGGGTAGGCTTAGCAGAATTTAATTTTTTTTTATAATTTTGACAAAAAATAACAATGTTTATTTTTAAGCATTTTAAAAAATTTTATCAATTACAATTTTTACAGCTGCGGGAAATTATGAGGGTGAGGTCAGACAGTGGGGGCTGTCAGACAGTAATTATTTGACAGTAGATGTTGAGATTCAAAATGTCAAAATAAGGGGGAGGGATAGCTCAGTGGTTCGAGCATTGGCCTGTTAAACCCAGGGTTTTGAGTTCAATCCTTGAGGGGGCCACTTGGGGATCTGGGGTAAAATGAGTATTTGGTCCTGCTGGGTGAAGGCAGGGGGCTGGACTCAATGACCTGTCAAGGTCCCTTCCAGTTCTAGAAGATGGGATATCTCCATTTATTATTATTAAGCTTTATAACAGTTAAATACAGATTGTCAAAATATAGGAAGTAAATATCCTTCAATCAAAATCTAATAAGTCCCCACGTGTGTTTGTCTTACTTTTCCTAGCTGTAAATTTCAATGATTGTCAATGGAAATATATATTTTTTTGCTTTGTGTGTGTGTACAGAGAAATTGATGGTTACCGACATTTACCGATAAAAATCGAATCCTGCCAAACCTATTTATGGGAAAGGAGTAGGTGGGACTGAGTCCGGTTCTTTGTCAACAACTACCCCACGCTGCAAAATTGCCACTCTTAGCTGGCACTAAGTAGCATCCTTTTTGATGGCCTGAGCAACAAAGATTTGAAGAAGTGTCTTCAGGATGTGAGCCCTTCAAGTCAGGGTTGTGACACACGGGTGGAGCAGTGTGTGATGAAAGCTTCCATGATGACTGCCCCAGCTCTGCTTGTACTGTGGATAGAGGAATCCCCAGACTGTTAATCTGGCATCTCTCACTCGTACTGGATTCACCTTGCTGAGACCTTCCCCTCCTGGCTGAGCAAGGAGTTCATGTTCTCCATTTATCAAAGATCTGTGACACAATAGATAGGCCTTCCCAATGTCTGACTGGGAGTTTAGACAGGGATCTGTGGTGTGAAAGCTACCCTGCTTGTGGCAGGCCTGGGGACCACTTGCTTTCTTATTTTAGGGTCCCTGGAAGAGGAGCTCCTAGATTAGGGTTTTCTCCTTCATCCCTTTAGCTGAGAGGTGGTTGGGGGTGGGGCTGCCCAGATGGGAAGGGGTTTGTGGCTATGTTAGTGTTATTGCTGTTTCATTTGTGTACTGTGGTAGCAGCTGGAGGCCCAGCTGAGGTCAGGGCTCCATTGTGCTAGGCCCTGTGTAAACAGAGAGTCAGACATTCCCTGCTCTGAAGAGCATTCACTCTACATAGACAAGAGAGAATTGAAGGGCAGGAGGGAAAATGAAGATACCCTCAGGGTAAGTGATTTGACCAAGGTCACACAGAGGCACAGTTAGTAACAGAAGCCAGGGGTGAAATCCTGATTCCATTGACGTCAAAGGCAGTTTTGCCATTGACTTCAGTTGGGCCATGATTTCACCCCAGATCTCTTGACTCTTAGTCCAGTCCCCTGAGCACTAGACCACACTGTCATCTCATTTTGTAGTGGCAATAGGAGTGCCAAACAATTTGCTTAGTATGAATGAATGAATGGGTGTCTTCCTCCTTTTCTCTAGTGGTCTGCCACCTCACCCTCCTATGACCTTTTCAGCAGGGTGAATGGGGAAGCCTGTTGATGGTACCTCAGCAACAGGGTATATAGTAGACAAGGGTTCAAAGTGTACACGCAGTAATTAAAGAAGAAAGGGGATAACAGTTGTGGGTATGGAGCCTGCCCTCTCCAGACCATTCATTGGGTAAAGGTAACTGGCAAGGGTAGTTTGCATGGTATTTGCATGGGAGGCCTAGAACAAGCATATATATGTCAGAGGAGCAAGTGCTCATTTGGTTGTTTATTTGGTAGCTGCTGTGGGAGCCCATGTGTGTGTTCACAAATATAAAAAATATTAAATCAGTGTTGGGTCCGTTTTACTCTGATGACACTAACAAAGATCTTCAGTCTCGGAGAAGGAAGCTAAAATTCCACAGGGCCCTAGTGTAATAGAGAGAGAGAACCTGAAGCACTGGGTTTGGTGCAAAATTTGAGGTCTGAACAGAGGCTGTAAACAAAAGTTAGGCCATGTATTAAAGCAGATGCTTACAAGTTCACTGTTTAGTATATGAACTTGGCAAAGTTGCTGCTAGTGTACTGAGCACTGGATATTTACATAAATGTATTCCAGCTAGCACAGACACATCCCAATTTAATACAGTAGAACCTCAGTTACAAACACGAGAATTACGAACTGACCAGTCAACGACATGCCTCATTTGGAACCAGAAGTATGCCATCAGCCAGCAGCAAAGACCCCAAAACAAACAAACAAAAAAACAAATACAGGACATACTGTGTTAAACGTAAACTACTAAAAAAGGGGAAGGCAGCATTATTTTTTCGGCATAGTGAAGTTTCAAAGCTGTATTAAGTCAATGTTCAGTTGTAAACTTTTGAAAGAACAATCATAATGTTTTGTTCAGAGTTACAAACAACCTACATTCCCAAGGTGCTTGTAACTCTGAGGTTCTACTTTACAAAATAAGATAGTTTGACAAAATAATGAATAGGAATGTTTTATCCAAGATATTAAGAACAATGGGAGGTAACAAATGCTGTGAAACACATAAGGTGATATGTAAGTTGTTTGTCTCAGTCAATAAATTTTGGGGTACTTGGACGTAACCCTTTGTGGGTCTGCTAAATTAGTAGACTGCTCTATTTGCTGTGAGTACTAATAACATGGGAGCTCCAAGGACAGAAGAACTGGGCAGCCTAAACAGCGTTACTAAGGCAATGACATTCCAGCCTTCAACACTTATTTCCAAGCTTCGTTGTCCTGATGTGAAAAACACAGTGCATTAAACAAAGAGAGAGCCCAGCTATCTTTTGTGGAATAGTAAATACAGTAAGTCACATAAGCCTGACCTGTATCTCATAATTCATCATATCTTTTTTCCAGCACCACAGTTGGGTAGGGCTGGGCCCAGTTTATGAGCAGATTCCATCCAGATGCATTGTGAGCCACCATTTGAGTTTGTTGGGGGGGGGTTGTCTGGATGGTTTCATATTCCGTGTTCTATCACTGTCTCTCTAGACGTCCACAGCCTCTCTCGCCATGTATTCTTGCACAGAGAACAGTTTTAGGCAGTCAGTACAGAGTCATTCTGGCACCGGAGTCACAGCCAAACCACTGTATTTGGCACCTTTTGATGACTGTAGTCACACACTACATTTCAATTTCCAGGAATTGCTTTTAGGGGAGGAAAAGTTGCCAACAGATAAAGAGAATTAATTTATGAAAGAACAATAATTAAAGCAAACTCTTTCCTGAGTGGCATGTAACGTTTGGAGGGCTTTACTGTTGCTGTCCTCAAAAGTACAGCCTGACCTTTCAGACCAACTCCTAGCTTCTTTTTTTAAAGAAAGTGTGAAGAAAAGGGAAGTAATGAGTAACAGACAAGGTCATGGAAGCTCCCATATGCCCGTCTCCCTAGGCACTGGTTTATTCAATATCTTCATTAATGATCTGGAGGATGGCGTGGACTGCACTCTCAGCAAGTTTGCAGACGACACTAAACTGGGAGGAGTGGTAGATATGCTGGAGGGTAAGGACAGGATACAGAGGGACCTAGACAAATTAGAGGATTGGGTCAAAAGAAACCTGATGAGGTTCAACAAGGACAAGTGCAGAGTCCTGCACTTAGGACGGAAGAATCCCATGCACTGTTACAGACTAGGGACCGAATGGCTAGGAAGCAGTTCTACAGAAAAGGACCTAGGGGTTACAGTGGACGAGAAGCTGGATATGAGTCAACAGTGTGCCCTTGTTGCCAAGAAGGCTAATGGCATTTTGGGCTGTATAAGTAGGGGCATTGCCAGCAGATCGAGGGACGTGATCGTTCCCCTCTATTCGACATTGGTGAGGCCTCATCTGGAGTACTGTGTCCAGTTTTGGGCTCCACACTACAAGAAGGATGTGGAAAAATTGGAAAGAGTCCAGGGGAGGGCAACGAAAATGATTAGGGGGCTGGAGCACATGACTTATGAGGAGAGGCTGAGGGAACTGGTATTGTTTAGTCTGCAGAAGAGAAGAATGAGGGGGGATTTGATAACTGCTTTCAACTACCTGAAAGGGGGTTCCAAAGAGGATTGATCTAGACTGTTCTCAGTAGTACCTGATGACAGAACAAGGAGTAATGGTCTCAAGTTGCAGTTGGGGAGGTTTAGGTTGGATATTAGGAAAAACTTTTTCACTAGGAGGGTGGTGAAGCACTGGAATGGGTTACCTAGGGAGGTGGTGGAATCTCCCTCCTTAGAGGTTTTTAAGGTCAGGTTGACAAAGCCCTGTCTGGGATGATTTAGTTGGGAATTGGTCCTGCTTTGAGCAAGGGGTTGGACTAGATGACCTCCTGAGGTCCCTTCCAACCCTGATATTCTATGATTCTTCATTAGGGTTTCAAGGTTATGCCAGAGAACATGCTTCCTACATCACCAGGGTTGAGGTCTCAGGTACTCTGCCCTCCAGAACTTTTCTCAGAGTGAGACTCCCACATGCTCTCTCTCATTGATATGATTCTCAGCTCTCCCTTATTGCAGGGCAGTTTCATTCACACCCTTCTCTCTTTTTATTCTCTTGCAATAGTATCCAAAGCTCCCTCAAGGCAACTCATTCCTGACCAGTGGCACCCCTGCTTCACTAGTCCTGCTTCTCCATGCAGCTCAATCTTGACAGGCAGCTCACATTCCTATTCTTCTCCTTCCCCTACACTTCACCCCACCCCACCATTCACAGCTCTGATAATTCACTTCAGTCCTGACATGCAGCATCCCCTTCTACTCTTGTCCTACCACAGATTTGCCAATGCACTTCAGTTTCAGCTTGCAGTCCTCTCTGCAATTCCAGTCCTGAGAAACCTCTCACATTGCACAGCTGATGCACCTCAGTCTTACCCTGCAGAATCACTATTGGTATGTTCATGGCCCCTACTTCTCGGATACTTCCAGTCATGCCAAACACAGTGTTGTTTCAAGCCAGGACAAGAACGAGAGATCAGCAAACTCATTTATCTTTTGGTCTACACCCAGATATCAAGATGGGTGAAAGGTGAATTAGCCCAAATGTCTGTAGCCTGCAGATGAATCTGATTTAGTCACTGCACTGGATGACTGGTAACACATAGCATTCATGAGAGACAAGTGCCATTTGGACTGACAGACTGAAAAGGTCCACCTCAGTTCATGTCCAGGGCTCAGTGAGGAACATCCCCATGCCCCATCTTTCAGGAGAATTCCAGTGAGGGTGGTTATTGTGAATGTGATATGGGCCAGAGCTGAAACATTGAGGTCTTGATCTGGAGTTAAACTTCCTACCAAAGTCTGGACCTGAGTATCTGGGACCTGTTGTACTATGAAATGGGACTCATTGGGTGAACACCCCCTAGCCAACTCTAGCAACCTCCTCTAGACAGTAACTTGTTCTGCAATGAGAGAATCAAGGGGTGTTCTTAGGTCTGGCACGCTCCCTGCTGGGAGCAACTAGCTGCTTTAATCAGATCTCATGGCTTCAGGGCTTCCATGTATCAGAGCAGCCCCCCAAAATTATTACCCACCCCTCATCTCTGGTTCCGTTCTTATGAGATCTGAAGGCATCAGCCAGGCCAGCAGAATCTGCCTACGTCTGCTTAGATGACCCCCATGATGGATTTCAGTGAAGCGAGGAGACAAAGCTGAGTGGAGGATAAAAAAAAAAGAGAGTAAAACATAAAGAGCTCCCTTTTTCAGCTGACTGTCCCTAGAGGCTAAGGAATCAAACCAGCAATTTACAGAAGTGTTCAGACCAGAGGAAGAGAGAGGGGAAAAAAAAAATAACTTAGTCGGCAGGATTGGGTTGCTGGCTTTGTCATTCCTGCTTTTTGTGTTTTGAGCGATTATGATTAAAACACACAGATCCGACCGAGTAAGCACTCTGCATTAGTTGGGGATCAGGCTTTTATTTATTTTTGGTTTTGTTTCCCGTGCAGAAGGTGTAACGAGTACAAGGATTAGAAGGTGAAAGAAAAATACCCCCAAACAGGTTGACCTGGAAAATTACACGGAACCTGGGCAGCAGGGAATCACTGGGATTTCTAGGCGAAGGGAATAAATCTTTCATAAAGGATGGAGTTGTCCTTTTTTCTCTGCCTTAACATAACTCTTTAAGCTTCAGTCCAGCAGCTCTGGAATTTAATTCAATGAGATGGAGTTGATTAAGATCACGCATGCTTTTGCAGATATTGTGCAGTCTGGGGAAAGGCAGCTGGGACAGATCCCTCTGAGACAACAGGGCGGCCTTTTTCTGCTGACGGATGACATTCCAACAGCTAAATCCCTGATTATTAGAGAAATGCCAATGTGCCAATACTCAGTTGTGCCAAATCTTTTTACATACATATGCACATATACATGGAGCTATGGCACAAAATGCCAGTCCCAGAGATTAGAAAGCTGGTGCATACACCTGGAAGTATGACACCAGCATAGCTATATTAAAACAATGCTGGGATTTCCTACACCTAGAAAGTAGTGGCAGCCCTCTTAAGTGAATAGGCCTAAGTGGACCAGAAATTGCCCATAGATGTGTACAGAGATAATTATGGCATTAGCACCACTGAATTAAATGACATGTTACCTACCAGCCAGGGAGGGCATCTTGGCTGCTGAGCATTAAATGCAGCTTCTGAATGAAGGGCAGGCAAAGCCAGTTTCTCCTTTCCCTGCAACAGTTTCACATTGCTGGGCTGGTGATGCAGTCAGAGCATTAACAATAGCAGGACAGTGCCAATGGTGGCTACAACGAGGGGTGGTGAGGAGAGGAACTGGGCAAAGGAGACAGAGCTAGAACTTAATCTACCTTCCAAACTCCATGGGGCTGAATTCTTTTTTCTTAGGTATTTATATAGCTCCCTTGCCCCCCCCCCCATCATCCTAGTGTCTGACCACCTCACACTTTCACACCCCTGGGACACAGGGCTATTATCACCATTTTAGAGATGGGGAATTGAGTCACAGAGAGGCTAAGTGACTTGCTCAAGATGAATCAGGAAGACTGTAGCAGAGCTGGGAATTGACCTTGCTTCATCTTGGATCTCATTTGCACTTGGATAACCTCCTGGAAGCCAGGGGATTTTCATGAGGGCAGAATCTGTGGTGGGCTAGTCCAGTGCGAGCAGAAGCCTGGGAGTCAGGACTCCCGTGTTCTACTCCCAACCCTGCCAGAGTGAACTTAGACGAGCCACTTTAGTGCATCCATTTCCTCATCTGTACAGCAGGGAGAAGAATCCTGCACAGTGGGATGGTAATGGTGTTTAATGAAGGCCTGCCACCTGCTCAGGGCCGCCCAGAGGGGGGGCAAGTGGGGCAATTTGCCCCAGGACCCCACGAGAGTTTTTTGGGGCCCCTAGAGTGGGGTCCTTCACTCCCTCTGGGGGCTCCAGAAAATTCTCGTGGGGCCCGGGCCCCCGGAGCTTCTTCCGCTCCAGGTCTTCGGTGGCAATTTGGTGGCGGGGGGCCCTTCCGCCCCGGGACCTGCTGCCGAAGCGCCGCATCTTCGGTGGCAATTCCCAGCGACGACGACCCCAGGCCCCCTGAATCCTCTAGGCGACCCTGCACTTGCTTGGAGATCCTTATGTGAAAGGTGCTAGAGACGGGTATGGTATTCTATGCACTCCTTATCCAGATGCTGAGAAATGTTCCTGCCCTCATAACAGGTGTTCTGTAAGCGTTTAAAAGAAATCCAGGCTCCTCTCTGTAACTCACCAACCTCTCTCTCTGTGTGTGTGGGGGGAGGGGGGGGTGAGGAATGGAACAGCGCCCCCTTCAGGCCATGCATAGGCCTATCCACAAGCCAAAACCATAGTCCCTCAACATTAGCTGGACAGTGCCACAAAAAGACCCCAGGAAGTTCACAGGATTGAGCCCAAAGAACAGGAGGCCTCAACCCATTCAGGGGTAAAAGACAGGAGAGGATCCAAATCCCCAGTACAAAACAATGCAGATAAAAGAGCTGGTGAGTGCATCCCCCCTCAGCCGAGCTGCCTGTGAGTAGCAGAGCGAGGGCCCGCAGGATCTCTCTGTCCATAACAAGGCCTTCTCATGCCCAGCTGAGCACATCACCAGAGCAGCCTTCCCGGCTCAGGGAAGGAGAGCGTGTCAGGCTCCCACTGGTGCTCCATCTACAAACTATCCAGCGAGGCAGCATGCGCTTGCACTCTCGCTCTGCTGCTCTCTCCGGAGAAGGGCAGCTGTGTGTGAAACAGGGTCATCTTTTTTCCATGAACTCAGCAGGAACAAAACAAAACAAAACAAAAAACTTCTGATGGCAACTAAATAGGAGAGAGGCAGCAGGGGAGGAAGGAGAGAGTGGTCAATGGGGGGCTAGTGCAGGCAGCAGCAGGTGGACCGTACCCTGCTTCTGGTGCTTCCCTGCTTCTTTAACAAGGCCTATGTGCTGCAGCTCAGATACTTCTTTTCCTCAGTTGCACCCCCTTTTTTCCTCTCCTCCTCTTACTCCTTCCTTTCGGCCCCACTTTCCTGCTTTCCTTTTCTTTCATTCCTTCCCTCTTTCCCACCTCTCTTTTGCCCATTCTCTCCTTCCTTACTCCCACTCCTCCCCACGTCTGCAGACAGACGTCTCATCTGACATGGGTGAGTCATCCTGGTGCATCACCCGCCCGATCCTGCTCTCTGAAACGCAAGTCGATGGCGGGGACGGGGTAAGACACAGACAGGAAGAGTGGTGTAAAAGACATTTGTTCCATGACTGCCCCTGTTCTCTGGATAAAGAGAATCCTACTTCCCAGGGCTCAAAATGAAGTTGAAAATGGATGTGAACAAAATCTCAGGGCTTAATTCATCATTGCCTGAACCAGGTGGATAGCACTGCTGTGACTCAGGAGACCTCACGTCTATTTCTGGCTCTGCCATTGGCCTGCTAGGTCACCTTGGGCAAGTCACTTTAACTCTCCATGCCTCGGTTTCCCCATCTGTAAAATGGGGGTAATATACTGACCTCCTTTGTTAGGGGCATTGTGATGGATAGTTGAAAAGGGCTATGGATATAGCTTATATGTTTATATTTGGTATTTATACCAGGGCAGAATGGGTGCCAACTGATATCACTCTGATCTGTCAGTGTCTGCACTGACGTAAATGATCACACGGGATGCAAGGCAATGATGAAATTGGTGTTTCCCAGCTCGCCTGCTACTGCTGCGCCCCAGAGCCTACCCACCTTCAGGCATAAAAGTGAGGCAGCGTGGCCTGATGATTAGAGCTAGATTGATCTTGCTTCTAACTCTGGTTAAGTCGCTGACCCCTCTGGTTGACCTTGGGTATTTCCCTTGATCTCCACACACCACAGAGCTGGGGAATTGGGTTAGAAGCAGATTTGGAGACTTGAGTGCATAAGGACAGCCCCAAACTGACCTGAGCTGCTTGGTTCTTCAAGGAATTAGCTGTTGCCCTTAGTCTTGAAAGAGACCACAAAAGCTGATCGTGCAGAGGGGTCCACAAACTAGCACTGCCCTCTTATTCCCTCGCCAGGTCTGATGCAGGGCGGGCAGCATGGGTGGTGGCCAGATCTACAGAACTGTCTGCAGACAACACAGAATTCTTCTCCAAACCCCCAACTCTGCACTTGCTCTCACCCCATCTCCTGCCATGCACAACCCTGCTGGATCCCTCAGCTCGCCCGCTCCTGCAGCCTCATTCAAACTGACATGCATCCATTTAATGAGGTGCATCTGTATTGCCCCTCAGGTAGGCTTGTCACCTGGCTCTGCCCCTGACATTGACTCCACTTGGGAAGTTCATGTTGCTTGAGTCTGACTCACCTGTACCAGCTGGTGAGGGAGCCCTGCCTATAGGGTGCAGCACACACAGGCTCAACATGTGTTGCCAGCTGACTAAGAAGCACCTTCCTGTACTCCAGCCCCTGCATTGGGCTGGCTTGTCAGGGATATTAGAACGTAACTGCACTATATAGCGGGGGAAAGACTTTTTCAGAGTTCTAGTAGAATATAATATTCTGCACTTCTGTGGTGACTTTATTGTAAGGATCTCAAAGCATTTCACACTAATCATCCCTATTCTGCAGATGGAGGCATGAGGCAAAGAAAGTTTGCGGATAAAGCTTTTCAAACCTGGAAACCTAGAGGTTTGGGGCGTTTAAAATACTTTAAACATTTGTTAAAAGACCCTAAGAGGTGGAAATACAGAAGAAATCTTTATCAAGTTATCTGCTAAGAACATGGGCCTACAGTGCAATTTGTACGTAGGGTGGGAATCTTCAACCATGCCTAAGGGGGCTGTGCACCCAACTCAAATTCTACCCATAGAGACTAGGTGGAATTTCTTCGGCCTATGTGGATGAGATGTCTTTTTCAGAGGGGGCTGTGAAAATCAGGCCACTAATTTAGGTGCTGATATGGATTTAGGTGCCTAAATTTAGGCCCCCCGTGTTTATTAATGTTCATAAAGTTCTTGGAGCTCCTAAGGCGGCATAGAAGTATGGCTGTGATGTGATATCATAATGCAATGCTGCAGTGCGGTGACTCAGAAACCAAGCCAAACTTGCAATGGTGGGGTTGTCTTTGCTGATTTAAAGGTGGATGGGTCAGGTGGGTATGAATGATTTCCCAAACTGTTGGCCCACCTTGAGTTCTGAGTGTGAAGTCTTTGTCTACACTGCACACTAAGCCCGGGCTCTGATTCAGATTTGAGCCCAAGTCCCCCTTCCGTCCACACACAAATCAGTCTGATTTGGGTCAGCAAGCACCCAGGACCCAGTTCATAGGACCTGTGATGGGGCGTACTCCCTACATTAGCCCTGCAAGGGCTGGATTTGGCCAGGTGAGCTCAGTCAGATAATTAGGCTGCAAGCAGGGGAGCTTTAGGCTGAAGGCAGCTAATTAGAGAGAGGCTCACCAGTGCAAGAACAGGTGGGGCCTCTAAAGCCAGGAAGCTGGCTACAGACAGGAGCTGCTGGAGAAGGCTGCAGGAAGCAGTCACTTCCTGGGAAGAGGTAGGTGGGTTTTGGAGATGGTACATCCAGAGAGAGAAGGGGAACCAGGTGTGGTAGGAAGCCATCCAGGGAAGAAGCAGTGAGGACTCAGAGAGGAAAACCTGGTACTGCTGACCTGAGGGTCCCTGGACTGGAACCCAGAGTAAAGGGTGAGTCCAGGTTCCCCTACCAGTCATGGAGGGAGTGGACTCCATGGGGCAACGAGACGGAAGACTGCGTGGACTCCTAGGGAGAAGTGACCTAGCAGGAGGGTTGAGTCATGAAGAGGACACTGTGGATCCTGGAGCAAGAGCAGCTGCAGACTGGAGAGGCAGAGAGTTGGAGTGATGCGCAAACTGCAGACAGAGGCGTTGGCCTCGTGAGCTAATCCTCAAAGTGACCAGCAGGAGGCACCAGTGTAGCAGTAAGTGGGGCATCCGGTGACAGGACTCTACTGGGGGGCGGGGTCAGAGACAGTGTCCAGCTGTGACTTGGGTCCAAGCCCTATCATTTTGCAGTGTGGAAACAGCTGAAGCTGCAGACCCAGTCAGAAGGTATGCGTGGTACAGTATGAATACGGCAGCACGACTGTGAGCCCTGGGTCAAGCAGTTGTAAACCTGGGTTTGCAATGCAGTGTGGACACCTAAGTGCAGGGTTAGAAATGCTGGGTACATCTACACTGCAATAAAAGACCTGTGGAGTGGCGATGGCTGGCCTGGGTTGGCTGGCCTGCGTCAGCTGACCCAAGCCCTGAGATTCATGCCATGGGGTGTTTTATCAGTGTTAGACATACCCACTGAATCCACAAGCTGGGGTTTGCAATATAGTGTAAACATACCCTAAATGTGTGTGTTTATAGGATGAAAGGAAGCATAACAGCTCTTAATGGTCAGGTTGGATGTGCTCATAGCTTACAGCACTCTAAAAAGAATAGCCTTGATATTAACAATTTTCAGCCATGGATAACCACTTTTGTAAAGCAACTGGAGAAGTACCACTAGCCTCATTTTGTAAGTGGGGGAAACTGAGGCAATGAGCGAGGCAGTGACTTGCCCTGAGTCACAAAAGTAAGTCAGTGACAAAGCTGGAACTAATACTCATGCTCTTGACTACAAGTCCCATGTCCTACCTGTTGGACCACACAGATACAAAACATACTTACTGAGGATGATGTCTGGTTTGGAACATGCTTGGAGTCTGAAGAGGGCTGACCTACTGTATTGCACTGCTAGGCAATGGGGCTTGGGGTCTGCATCACCATCTGTGTTTGGCACCCGAGGGCTGGGCAGAAGTTGGGAGCATCATCGTGAGGCAACTCCAGTGCAGTGCCTTTGACGTAGCCTGGGACCGAAGCAACTGTGAAGTCAAGAGGGAAACTGGCAACTTTAAAGAAAAAAATACAAAGGTTTCTGCTCTACTGACAAATGAGTTTAACTCAAACTGTAGTCATGAGTAAGACTGGCAACATCGCCACTATTTTAATCCACCACTCCCTCTCGAGGTGGCAGCAGCTCTTACGTCAAAGGCTCCACACACAGGAGACACCCGGTCAACTCTTGCCTAAGCTGCCACTCTCAGCAAAGACGCTGAGGGATTGCAGTATGCAAATGGATATATGCCATCTCTCCACAAACAGGCTCTGTTCCCTTGGATGGGACAGTCCCATTGCCCAACAAGGAGCCCTTCCATAATGGAACACAAATACTGACCATTTCCTCTGGCAAGCGAGAATCTTGAACACGCTCAATCTTTAAAAATAAATAAGGATCTACATTCTGTGCTCTGATGCCCCTGTGGAAATAGAGAGTAACTTTGGTGGATTTATTCCAGAGTTGCAGAGTGTCAGCAAGGGCTGAATTTGGATAAAAAAAATACAGAAGGGAAAGGGAGTGATTTTTATTCACGATATTTAGGCAGAAGAATAATTTTGCTTGATATTTTTGTGTGAACCATTAAAATATAGCAAAGGAGAACTGCATTCTCTCTCTCTGGGCACCCTCACTGTGGTATCTGAGCAACCAAATGCAGAAGATTGTCTACACATCTTAGGTATTCTGATTCAATAGAATACAATTTTCTACAGGGCCTTTAATGCCCACTGTATCCCATCATGCTTCACTAAGTTAAATATATAATAGCTCAAGGAAAGATAAAAGGCTTAATGCTACTGTGGCTACAGACCCATGGTTCAAATTGCCACTAAGATTCCAAAGTAAGCCCTAATTTAACCCCATCCTTTAGCTTAGCCAAAAACAGACCCTCTTCTTTGGCCTGTAACTCTTAGGAAGAGCCTCAAACCACAGGAGAGCTTTGCTTTTGGAAAGCATGAATCAAATCAGCTGTGCACATGGAGTTATAGGGGAGTGAAAATATAATGTTTTTGATTCCTGGCAGAAAGTGACTCCTTTTTGTTTGCTCATGTCCAGCTCCAGACTGGCTTTCTGAACTCCAATTTCTCATTCTCACAGTCCATCCTAAACCCTAGCACATCATTTTGTTTAAAAAAAAAAAAAAAAAAAAAAAAAACTACCTGAAAACACACTGCAAGAACACCTTTTAGAACTTCTAAGTGACTAGACAACAGCAGCTGTGGAGATGAAATATTTAGCCAAGGATTTGGTGGCTAGTCCTTCTGATGTCAGCTCTAATCTGAGATGCCATCTAAGAAAAAAAAAACAAAACAAAAAAAACAATAAAGTCCAGCTTTTTCCCTTATGATGCAAACTCAGGACCTGGAGTTTGTCCTGGTGAGTTTCCCTAGATACTCCATTCCCTGTCTTCCCCCCACAGCTATTACCTCCCCAGCTGCACTGTCATGACCGTCTCCCACCCCTTACCATAGATGATATCTCATCACCGCCAGCTGCTACTCATCAACATCCTGCTTCTGGTGGCCCAGCTTCTTCACCGTATCCTGAGAGGACAACAGTCAGCAGCTTCACAACCCCAAAATGCACTTGCTTCGGTAGTTCCCCAAGCAGCAACACTGTTGCTCTTTGCTACTGGTTAGAAGTTCCATGCCCTGTGGTGAGTGAATGCTGATGGCAGTAGAAGCTATTCATACCCTGCGGAGACAGACAGCTGGGGACATCTCCTGCTGTAGCATTGGCACATGTTTCTGTTAGGTGAGGTAATTGGACCTGTGATTTATTATTTTTTAACTGGACAGATACAGAAAACCATGGGATCTGTGACTTTCATGACAGCCTCACAATAAACATGGGGCTTGATCCTAGAGTTGGAGAGAAAATGGCAATTTGTGAAAAATTAAAAAAAAATTGTTTATATGTTGGGGGGGAGAAAATCGGATTTTTTTAACTGAAAAAAGTAACAACTTTTGGGTTTTCAAAAACCATTTTTGGTAAAAATCTTGAGTTTCAAAAACTGAAATATTTACCAAAAAAAATGCAGTTTTTATTTCCCTCATAAAACCTCCCATAAATGTTTGGCCAAAAGAAAAACATTCCTTTTGATTGACGAGCCTTTTTTTGGTCCAAAAAAGTGTTTTATTGAAACAATTCTGACCAGTTCTCCCTGTGCCTGCACAGTCCAGAATACCCCCCACAAGCTGAACAGGAGTTAAAGATGCTTCCATGAAAAGACTTCCATTAACTCACTGCGCTTTGGATCAGGTGCCATAGGGACTGAGTTCATGCAGCATCTCACAGGATTGGGCTCTGCAGGTGGCATGAAGCAAAAGTGCGTTGGGATTCCAGACACGCTGAACCACGTCAGTGGAATTTATTGTTCTATTTCTCTATGATATTGAAGCATATACAGTGTAGTTATGATTTTAATTGAGTGCCTATTTATAGCGCATATGGCTGTAGGTTGGTTGTCCCTATTGCTTCCCCTCACAGCAGAACACTATGTATCAGATGTGATGGTTTCTGTCTTTATTTTATTGCTGTTGTTTTATGCCTTATAAATGGCATAAATGTTTGCAGCTGAAATGTCCCGGAGCTGAAAAAGCAAGGAGATACAGGCATCTGGCCCAGATGGAAGGGAATACAGAGGGGAAGGCTCATGCCTGTTCTGGACTGGGACTGTATTGTGTAAGCAGTCAGCCCCGAAAGCCGAAGGGAGAACGTCTGGCGGGAAAGATCCCCATACCAGTCACGGCAGGGTTAAAGAGCTCCTCTGTGCACAATCCGCCTCAAATTGGTACACTGGTGAGGCTTGTCAAACCTGGAGCAGGGAGGGTAGGGCTGGAACTCAGAACTGCCCTGCCCTAGGAAGCAGGAGTGGTTGATGGCGGAAACTGCTTGACAGCTCTGACCGCTGAGGCCCACTCAGAAAGGAGAGGGGCTGTTTTTTTTTTTCCCTCTTGGATTTCTGAAGGCCCTGGACTCTGCTTCTGCAGCTCCAGAAGGCATTCAGACTACTTTACCCCACATACACCCATGAGGGGGCAGATGCCCTGAGCAGCACAGTTGCAACAAGGCTGTAGTCCAGAAAGGGACCTCTGAGACAGACAGGGGGCCACCCTCTTCAAAGAGGTGCCAGAGAGGTAGAAACTACTAGAAAACCCATGATGGAACCTAGTGCACCCGGATCGGAATAGCTATGCATTGGAGACTGGAGAAGACCAGCCTACCTTAATCAGCCACCTGCAGGGCGAGTCTGGTGGAGCAGATAGTAGCCTGTGCGCTAGGAGCCTGTGCCCAGAGCACAGGGAGGAGGAAAGGGTCCTGGGATCAGGACACAAGGAGGGAGCCAGGGTTGGTTTCTACAGCCTGGAAGACAGCTGCAGAACCTGCACACAAATCTGACCCTCTCGGCGATCATCCAACCCTGGGCCAACTCCATCTAAACCAGTCCAAGCAGCGGCATTTGGGGCTGGGCCTTGGGGAAAGGACCTTCTCCAACAGGTGTCACTTGTACAGGAGGGCAATGGCTAGTGGGTCTGCACAGCACCTCATCTGCCAGCCCTGCCCCACTCCTCTCATTGCCTGCCCCAAGCCATGCTGCATGGGCCAATGGAGGGCTTCTGGAGCAGGTGGGTGGTCTTGTACTCGCTGAGCTGGCTCTGCGCATCTTGCTCCCGCTACACACCAGCTCAACAGCAGATAGGGCTCTGTGCAGCTACCAAGAAGGGGGCAGGGTTTGCCTCCTACAGAGCAAGGTCACTGTGTGCATCGCAGGCTGCCGCTTGGTAGGGTTACCAT
>NC_048306.1:40202183-40249592 GCF_013100865.1 Trachemys scripta elegans
GCCCGGCACCGCGCGCCTGGCCCGGCACCATGCCCCCAGCCCAGGCCAAAGAGGCCCCGGCCGAGCCCGCCCTCCCTCCCTCCCTCCCGATTTTCCTGGACATGCCCGGCTTTTGGGGATTTCCCCCCGGACGGGGATTTGAGCCCCCAAAAGCCGGACATGTCCGGGAAAATCCGGACGTATGGTAACCCTAGGCCAGACTGAAGGGCTTGGGAAGTTTCTGGCCAGCACTCTAGACGGGTATTGTCTGAGGGAGGTCTGGACAATTCCCAGCTGGTGATTTCACCCTCCTCCATTCCCAGCTCTGGGTTAGAAGGTGCTGTCGAAACATAAGATGCCATTAACTAAACCTCTCAGCCAATAGCTTACTGGAAGCAGAGGCCCTAGGCCTAGGGCAGTGAGTGCATCTGCAGATCTGTAGGAGAACTGTCTTTCTGGAGACTACCTGGGAGAGGGCCACAATCCAGGGACAGGCCATGGCCTGTAAGGCCCCAGACTCCAGATCCTCCTGAGCAGAGAGAAAGGATTAGAACACAACCCACTCCAGCTAAGCACTTCAGTGGTTTGGGACGCAGGAGAGGTCTGGTTAAGTGGCACCTGCTGCCCTCTGCACTGCAAGTAATGCTCAACTCTGGCAAAGTCACCAAGACTCAGCAATTCATTTTTAAACCATAAGGTTGGGCAGGGTGGCACTAAAAGCTGTGGTAGAGAGACCCCAGGCTAGCACACGCCAGCTGCTGGCCAAGCTGTCTTGCTGAGTAAAGACACCCTTGTTTCCAGCACACCCACAGCTGGCTGGCTGGGCAGAGATACCCTCCTCTAGTTTAGCCCAGCGGCTGGCCAGCGTCCCTGGTTGGGCAGCAGTGCCAAAGCTGAGGTTTCTTTCAGCAGGAGAGACAGTGACCAGAGTGAGCTCAGAAATCCAGTATGAAGGCAGGATGCTCACCTGGCTCATTTAGCAAATCATCAGTGAGGCCTTTTTATAGCATCCTGCCTCACAGGAAGAAATTGGGGATTTGGATTAAGAGTTTAGCCTGACTGCCCAATTTACAGCATCTGGGTGCAGCTGGAATTAATCCCACACTGAAGCTGTAAGGGAAGGGCACCCAGGAACCAACCCTGGAGAAGACACTCAGCTACACAGACAGCTGAGGAAGAGGAGGGTGGAGTGAGGGAGACAGCCCCTGGGAGGAAGGAGGTGTGGTCACTGTAATAATAAGATAAGGTGTGGGATGTTTTGGGGTTCAACCCAGACCAGTAAGAGACTGTGTCACCTCCTGCCTTGCAACTCAGGGTGCCTTAAATGCTGGGCTACTGTGGCTCACAGCCCTGCCACCAACAGCCCATGTCCAACCCTGGCTTCCACCACCCAGTTACTTTTTGCAGAGTGACCCCAACAACTTCCCAGTCTCGAATTGTCCCCAAACCATCTGCTCTGCAGTGTCCAGTCCTTTTGCTGAACACTCACAGAAGCTATTATGTTTGTTGCCTTTTAAAGAGACAGTATCCAGCAGCTTGTTAACCCCAGTTAAGGTAATAAACATCTGTAGTAATCAAAACCCTGAATTGGTTTATAGTAAAAGTAAAACAAGTTTATTAATCAAAAAGTCATAGGTTTAAGAAATACCGGGCATAAGGAATAAAGATAAAAAGGTTGACAAGCAAACCCAAGTAAAAATACGCTTCTAAGACTAAAACTTAATTTCAGGGAGTTACAATTGTAGCCTGAGCCAGTTTCTCTCCTATACTCACTTCCCAGAGACTTCAACACCCTTGGCTGGAGGATCATCACTCTGTGATTTCCAGGGCTCTGGAACCTTTAGTGCCTCAAATGATGGAAGCAAAAATGGCTTTTTCTCTCTCACTACATCTTCCCAACATTCACTGACCCTGCTTTAAGAGGCAGGAAGCTTCCCTTGGACCGCAGCCTCCACCTCCCCAACTATAGTGTCAACTAGTTGTTTTTCCCACGTACTCTCTTGATGGCTTTGTTTACCTTGCATGTAAATGTGCTTTTCTTTGTCTTTGGTCAGACCTTGCATAATTTATAATGGAGACACATTCAAGCCTAGGTATACATGTAAGGAACATTATTGCAGCATATATCTCTACAGTCCTTTGTAGGTTTTCCATCCACACATCACGCAAGAATATTAATGATCAGTGAGTTAATAGCTGTCCAATGATATACGACATGCCACCTTTTGGGTATCTGTCATAACAGCAGTGTGCCAGCGGGCATTGGGGTGCTCCTAGGGTGAGTGAAATAGATGCCTTTGTTGATGAAGGAGATTTGGCCACTCACTGTAGTAATAAGAGAGGATGAAGCTCCCCTGGGATGAAGGTGAAGCCACTAGGAATAAAGAAGGAATGGAAGGGAAGCAAATACCTTCCTTCTCCAGGTTAACAGAGACCGGTTTGAACTAATACACAGACCGACCGACAGACACACACACTTTGTAGAACATGAGCCCATTGATGCACTCATTTGCATCGAGTTTGGGGTGCATCCCAAGAAACATCTCAGTGTGCCTCCTCCAAACCCTCCAGGCCAGCCCTGTGCACAGTGGTGCGATTATAGTGGGCAGGGATCTGATATACTCTGGAGATGAATGCAGCAAACAGTTGTTTCACAGCCTGCCCAAACATGCCAAGGCCTGAAGGGGGAGGCATAGCCACTGGACTACATTCTGAACTCAGTTACATGAATGCAAATCTGCAGTGTCTCCAATACCTTTGGTTCCTCTGGATTTACACTAGTGTAAAGGTTGGAGAATGTAGCCCATTGCCTCTGAGAGGTTACCCAGCCTTCCACTCCTGCAGATGGACAGCCCAGCCAGGGGCACAGACTTATAAAGGATCCCAAATGTCCTCAGAACTGCTACTGAGATGCCAAAGAGAGTTGAATGCTCCCTGAAGCCTCCCTTGGCCCTGACACAGTAGATGCTCTGCAGCTTCCCTCCCTTCCCCTGACACCTGTTTCCCACATGTCCCCATTTCCAGTTCAGCTGATCTTGAAACTAACAAGCCATTGCAACGCCATTGCTCTTCATTAAAGTTCCTTCTGCAGCTCCCTCCAGTTCATCCCAACACTTCCTCTCCACTTGTCATCGCTGACAGGAGAACAGCTGCTGTCAGCCAAATCCTTACTTTAAAAACAAAATTAAAAATTGCTGCAAGAGGCACTTTTATGAAAATCAGTGGAAAGAAAACGAGCTTTTCCCATCATCAATCTCCTTTTTCTTTTTACGTCTCAAAGACTCGGGTTAACCCTTTAGAACGCAGAGCATGCGTATGGCGCTGCATACCCTTATGGAGTGGTATGAATAGTAAACATTCAGAATCAGCCCCTTAAAAATTGGATGTCCAGCACATGGATCTACTAGAAGCAGGAGGGAAGGTCTGATTAGGTTTCTTATTGCTCTCAGATGAGAGAAGTCGGTTAATCATTGCAGATGTTGGAAAATAATCAAGGAGGTCCAGCTCCCAAGGAGCCACTCTGTGTGGCAGCAGATCTGCAGCTGGAGTTCAGCCCATAGACTGAGGAGCAGGTAATCTGATGAGGCCACCCCAGAACATTAGGACAGAGAGAGTAGTGGGAGGAAGCCCAGGCATGAATTAGCACGGAGAGTGAATCCTTTTCCTTATTCTCAGGAGAGAGTAGTCACCAGTGGAGCAATGTTGGAAAACCTAGGACTGAATGAAAATGGAGCCAACTACCTCTTCACCAGGGCGCAGTCCATTGGTGAATTGGTGCAGGGAGGTCACAGAATTGGCACAGAGAGGAATTCTCCATCTTACTGCAGTTAATAGTGATAGGCCCTCCAAAGCCGGGCTGGGGCCTATTGGTGGAGCAGAACAAACCTCTCAGCTGCTGATGGAGATCAAGAAGAAGAGATCAAGGTGCATAGATAGGTATGGACTTCCTTTGTATTTCCTCTGCACTGGCATCTCCCCTCCCGCTTCCTCAGCAATGCCTCATTCAGAACCTGGTACAAACTCACGTTCTTGTTATTCATAGATTCCAAGGCCCAATGGGAGCATTGTGATCATCCAATCTGACCTCCTGTATGACACAGGCCAGAGAACTTCCCCAAAAGAATTCATAGAGCAGAGCTTTTAGAAAAACATCCAAACTTGATTTAAAAATTGGCAGTGATGGAGAATCTACTGCGACCCTTAGTATATTTTTCCAGTGGTTGATTAACCTCATTGATAATGTATGCCTTATTTCCATTCTGAATTTGTCTAGCTTCAACTTCCAGCCATTGGATCATGTTAGACCTTCCTCTGCTAGATTGAAGAGCCCATTATTAAATATTTGTTCTCCATCTAGGTACTCATAGACTGAAATCAAGTCACCCCTTAACCTTCTCTTTGTTAGACTCCAGGCGCCCAAGCTATTTAGATTATCATTATAAGGCGTGTTTTCTACGCCTTCAATCAGCTTCACAACTCTTCTCTGAGCCTTCTTCAATTTTATCAACATCCTTCTAGAAGTGTGGGCACCAGCACAGGACACAGGATTTCAGCAGCGGTCGCACCAGTGCCAAATACAGAGGTAAAATAACCTCCCTACTCCTACTTGAGATTCCCCTGTTTATGCATCCCAGGATTCATTCATCTCTGTGAAGCCCAACTTACTGCTAAAGCAGCAGAAACCCCTGAGCTGTGACTGCTGCATGCTCCTGCGGAGGCGGTGCCTGCTTGCTGCCCCTGAAGAAGAAGGATGGGTGCAGAGCAAAGCAACGAGGAAGGAGCGGCTGCTGCTGCTACTTCATGCCCAACTATTCCCAACCAGCCAGGAGCAGAGGAAAACGCTGCTGCTAACATCCCTTTGGTCTCTTTGCTGTAGTTTGTAAAGATAAAACTGCCCAGCTGCAAGCTGCCTGGGGAAAATCTCATCACAACTGTCTGGAGCTGGAGCTGGCTCTGGCAATTTTAGGGCTGGATTTCAAAGCACGCCCTGAGGCAAGGGGCGTTCAGTGCTGGGGATTTGGTTCAGCTTCTTCTGCACAAAAGTAGCAAATATTCACAGGGCAATGCAGAGCAAAAGGACAGGCGAGGATTTCCGAGAGCTGATTTTACTCATTGTGCCATCAGACATGCCCTGGTGTTTCTCTCTCCCACCCTGGGAAAGCATGGGGCCTGCAGGACATTTCCATTCCCCCCTGTGCATCTTCTGCTGGTACCAGTAAAATGTTTCCATTCAGCTCTGCATGCTCCTCTGCTTCCACTGTGCTGCAAGAGGGCAACTGCTGTCCCTTCCCCATCCCTTGGGTGCAGAAGGCCCTGAATGCTCCAGTAATGGGACCATCCTGCTGCATGATAGAGGAAGGTGTGGGGAACCCATGCAGGGAGTCGGCATCCCTGGTGCACTGTGGAATACTGCTTTGTGGGGGCTTGATCAGTGTTAGCATGGAGGAGGGGTGGGGATAGGGCAGGCAAGGACAGGAGCTTAGCCGATGGGTCGGCAATGAGGCAAATCTACTGTAGGACCCCTCCATGCAGGAAATGAAGAGGGGGGGGGGAGATTGCATCTCAGGGAGGCTCTGGGAGCCCTAAGGCAACAGTAGCAGCTGTGGAGCTGTTCCACGGCTGCTCAGCTGCAGGGTTGGGCAGATCCCATCTCCCCTCAGCCCCTGTGTACATCCTACTGAGGTGGTGCATGGGTCCCAGGATCTGGGCCTAAGCACAGCTCACTGTTGTCCCAGAGAGGGAATTAGCAGCGAGATCCTGACACCCTCCATGCTGTATCCTTGGGATGCCTCTGCTCTCCCTAGGCACCATCACTAAACTGTCTCGCTCTGTCTAGCCAATGCACTCACTCTCCCTGAGAGCAAGGAGACATTCAATTTCCATTATCTACACACAGTCCCCGGGATTCCTCTTCCCCTCTGCTGACAGCGCGTCTCACCATGCAAATGGTGACTACGCCATCTGTGGAGAGAAGGGAAAGCTTCCCTCGGCCTTGGGAATCCTGCTGTGTTCTCAGAGTGCCATTTCCCAAAACTGCTCAGAGAGCATCCCCTGCTGGTATCAGTCACACACTTCAATTCTCCTTCAGAAACAGGGATTCCACTGTCACTGCAGAGAGAGAGAGAGATTCCTTTCTTAATCTTTTCCTGAGAGAGGTGAATTAATGGCCAAGGTTTATCTCCAGTTGGAGGAATGGTCTGATTTCTTCCAAAATCTGGAGACCAGTCCTATGGGAAAATACATTAAGGCTTCCTCATCGTAGTACAGGAGTAGGACCAGTACACAAATGTGTAGGTTTTCATAGTCGTCATGCACAAGCACTTTAGATATGCTGAAATCAAAAAGCAGATAATTGTTTATTCCATAATAACAATAACAGTCAATGGTAAAAACTGTATTTAGATACAGATGTTCTCCACATGGGCAGATCCTCAGCTGCTGTAAATCATCATCACTCTCTTGAACTCTCCTGCCACCCAGAGCAAACCCACGCTCTGAGTATCCCTAAACCTCTGACTGCCAGAAGCTGGGACTGGACAACAGGGGGATGGATCACTCAATAAATGTCCCTGCTCTGTTCATTCCTTCTGAAGCATCTGGCACTGGCCACTGTTGGAAGACAGGATACTGGGTTACATGGACCATTGGTCTGATCTAGTAGGGCCATTCTTATGTTCTTAAGTCTATGGAGCTACGTCATAATTTACCAGCTGAGAATCTCCCCGTGTTTTTTCTGGACTCCTCTGCCTATGCACCATTGAAATCAATGGAAGCCAAATCAGACCCATGAAGTATACGTTTTTCACATGTGTGTGCGCCACTTTTTTAGTCACTTACACAAGCCACGTGTGATGCGAGGCTCTTCCAATCCACCCTGCCCTGGTGATGCAAATTGCTTAAAGGCAGTGATCTGTACGTTGCAGAAGGTGAGGATCTCCTGGGGTGGTTTGCATCATACTCCCAAGTGTGTGTTTTTCAGGGGATCTGGCTATGTAGCAGACTATTTTTTTTTTTTAATTTCCTGGCTTTGGTTGTTGCCAAAAGGTATCCCTTCTGGAGATGTTTGCTAACTTTATCCCAAGACAGTCCAGCAGGCATGAGTCTTTCTCTTGCTCCTTACATTCTAGCTTCTTTTCACGTAGCTGGCGGTGATGTCACCTCTGTGATGGTTAATTTCTCCCTCTCGTTTTGCATTCATCTACTTTTTAACCCTTAGGAAACAGTCTAATTTCTATGTGTACATCAGCTTGGGTGCTGGTCATTTTCCTAGGGCCCTGGGGTGCCATGAGGGAACATAATATTGAGAGAAAAGGAGAGATATTGGTAGCATCTTAGGAGTGGAGGCTAGGTCAGGACTCTAGGATGAAGCATGTCCTATGCCCCACAACTGCCCTCTATAAGAAACTCCCCTCCTTTCCCAGCCTGTTCTCTAGTGGCCAGGAACCAGGGGAGAGATGGGTCGCATGGGGAGGTTAGGCCAGGGTTTGGTGGAAAGGAGCAGCATGGAGCTAGCATTGTGCCAGAGCAGAGAGGCACATCAGACAGCCAAGAGGAGGCAGGATGGAGAATGAGGCTGCAGGCCAGTTGTGGGGAGGGCGGGGGTTACAGTACTTGGGAGGAGAGGTGTAGGGCTACAGAGGAGGGAGACAGGGAGAGTAGGAATGAGGAGGGAGGTGGCCTCCTGAGGTGGGAGAAAGGGAGAGGAGGTAAGAGGCTGGTGATGAGATTGTTGCCATTTCCATGCTAAAGGGTAGCCAAATTCTACCCTCAAGCAGGACCTGGCTGTGCTCCCCGGGAAGTCAATGAGAATTTTGCCATAGGATCCAGCGGGAGTTGAATCAGCCCCTTGACTGCAGCATCCCCGCTGGCATCAATGCAATGGGCTGCACAGGGGTAACTGAGAACAGGGACTGGCCTGCTGAGTCTCCAGTGTGGTTGGACTTATCATAGAATCATAGAAGATTAGGGTTGGAAGAGACCTCAGGAAGTGTCCAGTCCAACCCCCTGCTCAAAGCAGGACCAATCCCCAACTGAATCATCCCAGCCAGGGCTTTGTCAAGACAGATGGAGATTCCACCACCTCCCTAGGTAACCCATTCCAGTGCTTCACCACCCTCCCAGTGAAATAGTTTTTCCTAATATCCAACCTAGACCTTCCCCACTGCAACTTGAGACCACTGCTCCTTGTTCTGTCATCTGCCACCACTGAGAACAGCCGAGCTCCATCCTCTTTGGAACCCCGCTTCAGTCAGCTGAAGGCTGCTATCAAATCCCCCCTCACTCTTCTCTTCTGCAGACTAAATAAGTCCAGGAAATGGCTGTGGGAAAAGGCCTGCTGACAAGCTGAGGTAGGAAGAAGCCCAGGAAGATATCAGGGCTGGATTTGACTAGACAGACCTTATCTGTTGGAACCCAGAGAAGAGGGAGTGTCTGGATTCCCTACGTACCACCAGGTAAGGTGATGTGCAGCCCCTGGTATAAAGGGATAAGGACTTTTGAGATCCCTGAGATAAGAGGATGGAAGGATCATGGGCCCAGAGTCAGGTGCTGAAGACCTGACATATGGAATTTGGACTCTTTTTTTTGGACTCTCTGTTATCTCAAAAGGGCTGGAATTAAACCACAATCTGTCCGGAAAGCTGAGTCACAAGAAAAAGCAGACTGCTGCAGGACTGGAAAATTAGAACTTGTCATTCACCCCCAGTACAGTTCTACTAGTACCAATGGTGGAAGCTGTTGTGTAGACAGGGCTCAGGATTAGACAACATAGCAGTAAAAGAAAGAAAACATAAAATCATCACTGATAAAGAATTGGGTGGAGTGGTAAATAATGAAGAGGACTGGCAACTGATTCACAGTGATCTGCATTGCTTGGTAAACTGGGTGCGAGCAAGCAATATGCATCTCAATACTGCTAAATGTAAATGTCTACATCTAGGAGAAAGAATACAGGCCATACTTACAGTATGGGGGCCTCTATCCTTGGAAGCAGTGACTGAAAAAGATTCGGGGGTCATGGTGGATAATCAGCTGAACATGAACTCCCAGGGTGACGCTGGGGCCAAAAGAACTAATATGATCCTGGGGGAACAGGGGAATCTTGAGTAGGAGCAGAGAGGTTATTTTACCTCTATATTTGGTATTGGTGTTACTGTTTCTGGAATGCTTTGTCTAGTTCTGGTGTCCATAATTCAAAAAGGAAGTAGATAATTTGGAGAGGGTTCAGAGAAGAGCCATGAGAATGATCAAAGGATCAGAAAACCTGCCTTATAGTGATAGACTCAAAATAGACAATCTGTTTGACTTAACAAAGAGAAGGTTAAGGGGTGACTTGATTACAGTTTGTAAGTATCTACGTGGGGAACAAATATTTAATAAATGGGCTCTTCAATCTAGCAGAGAAAGATCTAATTGCTGAAAGCTGAAGCTAGGCAAATTCAGACTAGAAATAAAGTGTACATTTTTAATGGTGAGAGTAATTAACCATTGGAATACTTTACCAAGGGTCGGGGTGGATCCTCCATCACTGACAATTTTAAAATCAAGGTTGGATGTTTTCCTAAAAGATCTGCTCTGGGAATTATTTTGAGGCAGTTCTCTGGCCTGTGTTCTGCAGGAGGTCAGACTAGGTGATCACAATGGTCCCTTCTGGCTTTGGAATCTATGAAAAATGTCTGAGTACTACCTACACTACAAGACTCTACCCTAACTTTCACCAGATGAGCTTTCCTGGTGAAGCATTGTGGGTAATAATTTTCTGAGTCTAGACACAAACTTACTTTTCCTTCCATTTTTGCTATTTGTGACATCACCTACTTTTCAGGTCTAAACAGCACAGAAGCTGTTTTATTAAATTACAGCAATCTTCTACTTCTTTAAGCAATAGCTATTGTGTGAAATCTCGGCTAGCCTGGTGTCAAAGAAAGCTTTGCCATTGACTTCAATGGGGCCAGGATTTCACCTGTAGACTTTCTCTTTTGAAATCCTACAAACACGGTTTTGCTCTTTGGTGGAAATGTCTCCCATTGCTCTTTAAGTCTGTTATTAAAAAGTACCAATCTGTTTGAACACAGAAAATAATGTTTAAAATATGGCCCGGAGGAGGGGCACTTGGATGGGGAATAAGAAGGTTTGCTCTATATAGAGACTGCTACACACAGAGTGGTAGCCTCAAGTGAATGTCTCTCACAGACAAGCTGACGTTTCATTCACAGGAGTTTATATAGTCTGCTGATAGACCCTTAACTGCAGCAGCACTCGTTAGTGTCTATAATAATGAAAGAGCTGATTGAAGGTGGAGCTATCACCTTAGTCACGGAAGGGGAACTATTACTAGAGAGGGGATCTTGATAAAGGAATAAAGTGCCCCCACTAGAAAATACCTGACCTGATTTTAAGAAGATGCCCAATTTTCTCCCTCTCTTGAAAGGAGATGGATACAGGCTTATTAATATTTATGCCCTTCAATCACCATTGGAGAGGAAATTGCTTTTGGGGAACCTCTGGCCTTTCCCATTGACATCTGGGATCCTGCTGTGGGGTGGTGATTTTAATGTAATGTAATTCAGCCGGGGTGGAGGAGGGGCTTCCGCCACAACAGTGAAATTCCCCTGGACATGAAATATACTTAAACACGATTAGTGAGCAAGCTGCTTTAGGGGATGTATTGAGACAACACAATCCTCCCAAATCTGGATTTACATATGGAAAAGGCACTTCAGGTAGTGGGGACCAAGGGAAGGTCTGTTAAACCCTATTGTTTCTCCACGGTGATGTGAGGCTAGCCCTTGCTCAGTCGTCTGACCACGCTATCCCAAGTGTGAAACCAGGAGACACCAGGCCTGGCAGCAGGAGCATTCCCTTTTGTAAGAGTCGGAAAGCCAGTGGAAACGCAGGGGAGAGGTTTGCTTTAAGAAAGACGTAATTAGGCCTCTGATGTGCATGGAGCTCATTAATGGAAGAATGGGATTTTGACTTTCATTATAATGCAACAGACCACGCACATTCACCCTTGCTACAGCACATAAGAGAATCCCTCCCTGCTTCACCAAGGGTGCCTTGTGTGCACAGAATTTTAAAGAGACATCTCATATCAATCTGGATGTGCTGTGGCATCCCCTTGGCAGCTCCAAGACCGCTCTCGGGTCTGCAAGACTGCGGAATAGCCCAGCAACTCCCGAGAGATATGCCCCAGTCCCTTGATCATCTCAGCGACATGACACAGATATGAAATAAGGCCTTTCCTGGAAAGAGGGGCTTTCAGACAGGTGGATAAGGGGAACCGAATGCATTTATCTGCAAATCAGATTATATTCTGGGAGACTAGAGGCACGAGAGAGGCATTGTCTGGAATTTAAAATGAGATTTAAAAGAATAATTAAGGTTTCTTCCACTGAACGACAGAGATGAAGTGGGTGGGAATAAATCAAATTCCACTAGGAAGGGGGGAGCTGGAATATATTAACGTGTATTCCTCAAAATCACCTCAGGGTGTCCTTGCATGGAGACAGTGAGGTCACTCTCATTGGAAATGAGACGTGATCAGCTATAAGATATTAATGGAGCCCAGCACCCAGAGAGCTTTGGAATCACTACGGTAACTCCCACTCCCAGAAATCTCTCTCTGGTTGGGCTAGAACAGCCCTGTTGACACAAATTTCCCTTTTGCTTGAAATCGCACGCAAAATCTTTTATTAAAAAGCCCCTCGGATGAGTTAACAGCTGGGAGAAGCCAGAATACGATTAATGTCTTGTGAATCAGCCCCAGGAGTGCTTTTTGGAACTGGGATTTACTCCATTTTTATATGCCACCTTAGCTGTGTTTTACATTTTTACTGAGGGGAGCAAATGTCAGCAGCTCCTCTCCACTCCAATCCCCACCCCCCACCTCAGAGGTACCAGCAGAACAGTCCATTTTGGCCAATGCATGAAGGAGACATCGCTGTTTAAAATAGACTTTGGACTGTGCCGCTAATTGAGTGATCTGGCCGGCCATAGCGCTTTATCACACAAAGATGTCGAATCTGTCCTGACATTCAGGACATTATTACAAGTCATTAACAAAAAAATCACAGACACTGGGAAGGGACAAGACCAATTAGGCCATCCTGCCCTTTCCCCCCTCAACCAACACAAGATAGTTCCTGACAGGTCATGGCTCAGTACTCTTTGGGGAATTCAGAGCCTGACACCCTTACTCCAACTAAGTGGTGCCTTACTCCAGGAATAGGCTAATTTATTTCAAAATTTAAGTCTTTCTCCATAAGTTTATCCCTCCAGCCCCTTGATCACTGAAGTCTCACTAAATTGACATTATCTTCCTGGCACTGAGGAACCAACAACGGGCATGTGTTATTCTAGCCCGCTTACACCCTTGTGCCACATAGACTGTGTCTACACTGCACAGTTAATCCAGGTGATCCACACCTGGGTCTGAGCACCTGGGTTAGCCTGGCCTGGATGTGACCATTCCCACTGCAAACCCCTACCCAGAGTACTGTGTTCTCAGGGCTTCTGCACTCACCCATAGCCCATGATTCGATGTGCTGAGACGCTCTAGGATTCATCTCCATCAACTGTGGGAGAACTTGTCTGTCCTGCAGGGGAGACTGTGGGAGGACATTGGAGAACTATTGCCACTCAAGTGATTTTTGTCTTGAGTCCTCACTGCCAAGCGGGTGGGTTCCAGCCCAAGTGAAAACAGAGCCTGAGTTCTAACTCAGCCCCCCAGTTGCATAAGTGAGCCCTAGCTTAAAGCACCTCCAAACCTAGGTCAGAGATTTCCTATGTGGATGGCAGGGGGGTTGGGCAAAACCCAGGCAAGCACCTGGGTTAACTATGCAGTGAAGACATATCCATAATGGGAGGCCATTTTATGGAGACCTTTTCAATGGTGGAGAACATTGGGCCATATTCATCCCAGATGGGACCCTGTCGTACTCAATACAGTAGCACCAACAGTGATTTTGTTCTGTTAATAGAAAAATAGCTATAGACTCTGATTTATCTCAGGTGAAACTGTCCAATTCCTCACAAATTAGATGTGGGAGTGACGCTCCAACTGCAGGAGGAGTGATAGAAGATAAAACCAGTCAGAAGAATACGAGCTGTATCTTGGTTCTCCAGCAAACATCAGAGCAGGACAGTGACTTAGCCATTATGTTCAACGCTGCCATGTGGGAAACCCAAGTCAGATGACAGGAGTCGCTTTCATTCTGCATTATGCCAGGAATGCCTGATCCGGATATGGTAAGCCAGGAGCAGTGCTGAAGAGGCTAGTGCTGTATAGACAACCCAAGTCTCTGGCTGGTACTAGCTGTTATTCCTGTGGGTGCAGCGGTGGCAGCTGTTGAGACTAGGATTCCAGATCTTGGACTTGGCTGGCGGAGTTTTACCTAGAGGTCTGATGCTGCCATGCTAAGTAACACTTTACTCTATGGAGACTACTAACAAAGTACTCGGCCAGAGTCAGAGTGGCAGAAGCTAGCCCAACATTAATAATTAAGCCCACAAGCTAATTGATAAAATTATTAGCGCTAAGAGGATATTGCCAGACATTTTCTGAGAATATTAGTTTGAATTTGTAAGGAACTTGCTTCATCTGAGTTCACATCCCTTCTGTGTTTGCTTTCCATGGATAGTCTCCATGTAAGTTTCCTGGCAGAAACAAGCATGGACGAAGTCCATGTGGTTAGATATTTATGCAAAAGGGCTGTTGGGGAAATTTGTCCCCACAAAAACTGTTGACAAAACAATTTGTTTTCCTCTAAATTCTTCAGCTGCCAAAAAAGATACGTTTTCAATGTTCAGGTTTTGTGGTTTTGTGATGAAAAATTGAATATTTTTTATGAAAACATTTTTTTTAACAAAACTGTCCATTTTGTTGAAAATACCATTTTCTTTCTGAAAACCATTTCGACAGCAAATTTCCAACCAACTGTAGTGGGATTTTCACATTTGGAATTATGAGTCTTCGCTCCAGAAACCTGATTCAAAGTTACATCCATCCAATCTTGGAACAGAAACAGTACCCTGTAATCTAAGGGACCAATCAAAACAACTCACATATCACATTCACAGAATGCACTGCTTATGAACAAGCTACAGAGCAAGGATTACTCACTGATGTTATGTGTTGAATGGTTTTGAATGATGATTGAATTTGAGAATATCACATTCTGATTGTGAACAATTCACAAAAAAAAAGGTGAAATTTGTCCAATAACTGATTTGGTATAAATTATCCACACACCTTTATAAGCCCTAAAGGAGTGGCTCTGAGGTCTGTGTAGAGAAAGATAGTGATGATCACACACTGCACTGAGAATATATATATAATGCAGACTAACTCCATCCTAAACTAACTGCAGTTTGCTAGACTACTTACCATAGATGCTGGCGCTAGGGGTGCTGGGGGATGTTGCTGCACCCCCTGACTTGAAGTGGTTTCCCTCTTACACAGAGTTTACAGTTTGGTTCAATGGCTCTCAGCAACCCCACTATAAAAATTGTTCCAGCACCCCTGCTACTTACAATGTGCAAAGCACCATCTCTTTGCCAGTATGATATACCCTTTAGCCTTAATCACTGCTAACTGTTGTTCATTGTCACGGACTCAGGTACTGTTACCAGCCAAATGGACTTTGATGGTACAAACTGTCTTGTTCATCTGGGCATGTACTCAAATATACACAGACCAGGGCTCCTGCTGTGTCGCATCCCCATTACTGCAGATTACAATTCTGGCATTTTTCTGTGATTTTTTTGTTTTGTTTTGTATGTTAGTACCATCTAGTGGTGAAATTGTGCACTACAGGTTAAATCACACTAACATTTCTTTTACTCAAAAAGAAGACCAGGAGTACTTGTGGCACCTTAGAGACTAACAAATTTATTAGAGCATAAGCTTTCGTGGACTACAGCCCACTTCTTCGGATGCATATAGAATGGAACATATATTGAGGAGATATATATACACACATACAGAGAGCATAAACAGGTGGGAGTTGTCTTACCAACTCTGAGAGGCCAATTAATTAAGAGAAAAAAAACTTTTGAAGTGATAATCAAGATAGCCCAGTACAGACAGTTTGATAAGAAGTGTGAGCATACTTACAAGGGGAGATAGAATCAATGTTTGTAATGGCTCAGCCATTCCCAGTCCTTATTCAAACCGGAGTTGATGGTGTCTAGTTTGCATATCAATTCTAGGTCAGCAGTCTCTCGTTGGAGTCTGTTTTTGAAGTTTTTCTGTTGTAATATAGCCACCCGCAGGTCTGTCACTGAATGACCAGACAGGTTAAAGTGTTCTCCCACTGGTTTTTGAGTATTTTGATTCCTGATGTCAGATTTGTGTCCATTAATTCTTTTGCGTAGAGACTGTCCGGTTTGGCCAATGTACATGGCAGAGGGGCATTGCTGGCACATGATGGCATATATCACATTGGTAGATGTGCAGGTGAACGAGCCCCTGATGGTATGGCTGATGTGATTAGGTCCTATGATGATGTCACTTGAATAGATATGTGGACAGAGTTGGCATCGGGGTTTGTTACAAGGATAGGTTCCTGGGTTAGTGGTTTTGTTCAGTGATGTGTGGTTGCTGGTGAGTATTTGCTTTAGGTTGGGGGGTTGTCTGTAAGCGAGGACAGGTCTGTCTCCCAAGATCTGTGAGAGTAAAGGATCATCTTTCAGGATAGGTTGTAGATCTCTGATGATGCGCTGGAGAGGTTTTAGTTGGGGGCTGAAGGTGACAGCTAGTGGTGTTCTGTTATTTTCTTTGTTGGGCCTGTCTTGTAGGAGGTGACTTCTGGGTACTCGTCTGGCTCTGTCAATCTGTTTTTTCACTTCAGCAGGTGGGTATTGAAGTTTTAAGAATGCTTGATAGAGATCTTGTAGGTGCTTGTCTCTATCCGAGGGATTGGAGCAAATGCGGTTATATCTTAGAGCTTGGCTGTAGACAATGGATTGTGTGGTGTGTCTTGGATGGAAGCTGGAGGCATGTAGGTAAGTGTAGCGGTCAGTAGGTTTCCGGTATAGGGTGGTATTTATGTGACCATCGCTTATTAGCACAGTAGTGTCCAGGAAATGGACCGCTTGTGTGGATTGATCTAGGCTGAGGTTGATGGTGGGATGGAAATTATTGAAATCATGGTGAAAATCCTCAAGGGCTTCTTTTCCATGGGTCCAGATGATGAAGATGTCATCAATGTAGCGCAAGTAGAGTAGGGGCGTTAGGGGACGAGAGCTAAGGAAGCGTTGTTCTAAGTCAGCCATAAAAATGTTGGCATATTGTGGGGCCATGCGGGTACCCATAGCAGTGCCGCTGACTTGAAGGTATATATTGTCCCCAAATGTGAAATGGTTGTGGGTGAGGACAAAATCACAAAGTTCAGCCACCAGGTTAGCTGTGACATTATCAGGGATACTGTTCCTGATAGCTTGTAGTCCATCTTTGTGTGGAATATTGGTGTAGAGGGCTTCTACGTCCATAGTGGCCAGGATGGTGTTTTCTGGAAGATCACCGATGGATTGTAGTTTCCTCAGGAAGTCAGTGGTGTCTCGAAGATAGCTGGGAGTGCTGGTAGCGTAGGGTCTGAGGAGAGAGTCTACATAACCAGACAAGCCTGATGTTAGGGTGCCAATGCCTGAGATGATGGGGCGTCCAGGATATCCAGGTTTATGGATCTTGGGTAGCAAATAGAATACCCCTGGTCGGGGTTCTAGGCATGTGTCTGTACAGATTTGTTCCTGTGCTTTGTCAGGGAGATTTTTTAGCAGATGGTGTAGTTTCTTTAGGTAATCCTCAGTGGGATCAGAGGATAATGGCCTGTAGAATGTGGTGTTAGAGAGCTGTCTAGCAGCCTCTTGGTCATATTCCAATTTATTCATGATGACGACAGCACCTCCTTTGTCAGCCTTTTTGATTATGATGTCAGGGTTGTTTCTGAGGCTGTAGATGGCGTTGTGTTCAGCATTGCTGAAGTTATGTGGCAAGTGATGTTGCTTTTCCACAATTTCAGCCTTTGCACGGTGACGGAAGCAATCTATGTAGAAATCTAGTCTGTTGTTTCGACCGTCCGGAGGAGTCCACGCAGAATCCTTTTTTTTTGTAGTGCTGGTAGGGAGGATTCTGTGGATTAGTATGCTGTTCAGAGGTATGTTGGAAATATTCTTTGAGTCGGAGATGTCGAAAGTAGGATTCTAGGTCACCGCAGAACTGTATCATATTCATGGGTCTGGAGGGACAAAAGGAGAGGCCCCGGGATAGGACAGACTCTTCTGCTGGGCTAAGAGTATAGCTGGAAAGATTAACAATATTGCTGGGTGGGTTAAGGGAACTACTGTTGTGGCTGCTTGTGGCATGTAGCAGTTTAGATAGTTTAGTGTCCTTTTTCCTTTGTAGAGAGGCAAAGTTGGTCTTGTAAATGGCTTGTCTAGTTTTTGTAAAGTCTATCCATGAGGAAGTTTGTGTGGAAGGTTGGTTTCTTATGAGAGTATTCAGTTCTGAGAGCTCATTCTTAATCTTTCCCTGTTTGCTGTATAGGATGCTGATCAGGTGGTTTCGCAGTTTCTTTGAGAGTGTGTGACACAGTCTCTCAGCATAGTCTGTGTGATATGTAGATTGTAATGGATTTTTTACCTTTAGTCCTTTTGGTATGATGTCCATCTGCTTGCATTTGGAAAGGAAGATGATGTCTGTCTGTATCTGTACGAGTTTTTTCATGAGGTTGATGGATTTCCACTCCATACGGCTAAATGCAGTGCCTTGCATAATGACAGGTTTCAGAGTAGCAGCCGTGTTAGTCTGTATCCGCAAAAAGAACAGGAGTTTTTTTTCTCTTAATTAATTGGCCTCTCAGAGTTGGTAAGACAACTCCCACCTGTTTATGCTCTCTGTATGTGTGTATATATATCTCCTCAATATATGTTCCATTCTATATGCATCCGAAGAAGTGGGCTGTAGTCCATGAAAGCTTATGCTCTAATAAATTTGTTAGTCTCTAAGGTGCCACAAGTACTCCTGTTCTTCTTTTTGCGGATACAGACTAACACGGCTGCTACTCTGAAACCTGTCATTATGCAAGGTGACATTTCTTTTACTGGTGACATTAAAAAAAACCACACAAATGAGATGAGGTTCTGTTATGCATACTTTCAGAGCTCCATAATATTTTCTTACTCTTGAGGAAGCAGTAAAGTGGCATCAGGAAATGTAACTGTATTATATTTTATTATTTAAATACAGCTCTTAGAAGTAAATAGCAATTTCCAAAACAGGAGTAAATCACTTTATTAAATTTCATTACACCATAAGAAACTTAGAAGTGAAGTAAGACATGATTATTAAAGAGAAATATCCAATGCTTGAACATAATGACCAAAGGTGATCAATAGCATCTAGGAGCCTCATGGACCAGGACTCCATTGCACTCAGCCCTGTACAAACAAAGAACCAAAAACCACTCCTTGTCCCAAAGAGCTTACAATCCAAGTATAAGAAAAGAGACCACAAATGGATGCAGAAAGGCTGGGGAGTAGAAGGAAACACTGACACAATACTGGCCAGTATTATCATGTATCAGCTGGTACCTGAGGTCAGTTCATAGGCCAAGATATCAGAGATAACTCCCATCTTCTTTTCTTCCCTTCTTTTCCCTTATGACTGCCCTGTGAACAGCTCATTGTTGAGTGGTATCAGTGTGATATGAAAGGTAGTGTGATGGGGTGCCTGCCCCATGCTGGGCTCTAAGAGGTTAATAGAGCCCTAGGGGATACTGCACAGGAGGTAACCAATCAGAGAAGGGCTAAAGGGAGCAGCCAATCAGGGCCAAGAAGGCCCATATAAAAAGGGAGCTGCAAGCCAGAGGAGGGCAGTTCTCTGCTGGGAGCCCAGGGAGGAAGGACTGTGTTTCTGGAGGGCTGAGAGAACTGCCAGCATCCTGCACAGAGCAGTGTTGCGAACAGAGACTGGGGGAGCAAGAAACAGCTCCTGTCTGGCTGCTGGGGTTTGCAGGCTGAGGCCCTGAGGCAAGGGCAAAGAGGATGCTAGGGCCATGAGGAAGTGGCCAGACAATTCGCTGCAGTAGCCACTACAGGACTGCAGGTCCCCCGGAAGGGGGGAGCACAGTGTTTGGCACAGCCAGAGGGCTGTGTTGCTGAAGAGGATGCTGTGGTCCTTGGAGAGACTTCCGCTCCCCGCCCCCAGCCCAAAAAAGTTCAACCCCCAAAACTTGAGGATTCACCCCAGAAACATTGAGCTTTATCTGAAAAGCACCAAGTGCCCCCCAAAAGAAACAAAGATAAAAGCCTCTAACTGGAGAGTCTTCTGTTCACATCAGCCCAGGTAGAAACTCTCCCTCCATACAAGACCCTATTCTTCTCCTGCATTCCCTCTCATGTCCCCTATAGTTTCTTCCCTGAGTTCCCACTCAGCTCACCCTCTTTTGGTGTCCTTATACCATCTTCTGAGCTCACACTCCCTTGAGTTCCTTCTATTGTATTGTTTCTGGCTCCCACTCTGCTTTCTTCATAGCTCTTTCTTCCTTTCACTCCCCACCCACGCTTTCTTTCTTCTAAGTGACCCTCCCTACTCCTGATCATCTCATAGGGAATAAGCCAACCAAGTAAATGAGGTCCCCCAGAAACAAACACCATTGACTGAGGTCCCAGAAACAAGCAGTTTCAACCTACAAGAGCTTCCAGGGGCTTAGGAGGAGGGGGCATGCGGCAGAGGCAACATTGCCTAAATTTGTACCCTACCCCGACTCCAAATCTGCAAGAGCAGTCTCCCCTCTGTACATGAAAGCAGAATGAGTCATGGCAGCCTTAGCGTATTCCAGGGGTCAGCAACCTTTCAGAAGTGGTGTGCCGAGTCTTTATTTAATCACTCTAATTTAAGGTTTCGTGTGTCAGTAATACATTTTAATGTTTTTAGAAGGTCTCTTTCTATAAGTCTATAATATATAACTAAACCAGGGATCGGCAACCTTTGCCCCGCGGCCCACCTTGGTAAGCACCCTGGCGGGCCGGGCCGGTTTGTTTACCTGCCGCATCAGCAGGTTCGGCCGATCGCAGCTCCCAGTGGCCGCGGTTCGCCACTGCAGGCCAATGGGGGCTGCGGGAAGCGGCAGCCAGCACATCCCTTGTCCCGCGCAACTTCCCACAGCCCCCACTGGCCTGGAGCGGCGAACCGCGGCCACTGGGAGCCGCGATTGGCCAAACTTGCGGACGCGGCAGGTAAACAAACTGAACTAAACTATTGTTGTATGTAAAGTAAATAAGGTTTTTAAAATGTTTAAGAAGCTTCATTTAAAATTAAATTTAAATGCAGAGACTCCCAGACTGGTGACCAGGACCCGGGCAGTGTGAGTGCCACTGAAAATCAGCTTGCGTGCCACCTTCGGCATGCGTGCCATAGGTTGCCTACCCCTGGCTTATTCTATAGATCCCCATGTGACCTAGGTAAGAAGCCAAGTTTGAGTCTGCAGTTTTAAAGCTATGTTTAAATGTTTCTCATGCATGTGCAGTAGAATTTCCTATTAGGAGGTTTGACTGATCTGAAGCTAGAGAAATTCAGAAAACTGGAGTGCTGTGAAAGGCTTATATTTGGAGGTGCTGTGAAATGCTGAGCTCCCTCCAGAATGCTGCAGGGTGCCCTCTGCAGGTAATATAACTTTTTTCCACCCTTTGCTATTGTTTGTGCCTATAAGCCACTGTAGAACCAAGAACAAATATAGGGACAATGTATATTTATTTTTTATGGTGGAGCCGAAATTATAAACAGCCCCTTTTTGCAACAAGCCCTTAATAGTGATTCTGAAATGACTTTCTTCCAAGACCAGCCAGTGTTAGAGCCCCCCCATGCCTCTTACTTTTCTTCCCTCTCCACGCACACAAACACATTTTTTCTCTTTAATTAGAATTCAGTATACGTTTGCATGAGTTGTCCTGATGTCTCCTCCTAATTCTGCCCCTGCTCAGTCTCCATCCCAGGTGAGAGTGCATCCTGCCTGAGATATTTCCTTTAAAAAAGAAACAATACAGGATAGTGATCTACTGCTGCATAAACTTGTATAACAAAGCCTGGCTTTCCAAGGGTCTGAAGTATTGCAAAGGATCCCCTGTAGCCAGAGGCACAGGGATGTGTTATTGAGATTCTATTGGCAGCTGGGCAAATAAATCTATGTAACACTCTGCAGACATTTGTTGGAGTTACTCACCCAGGAAGCAAACAAGTGCTGACTTAATGATTAGGTCAGAGAGGGCAAGCTGGACAGGGGCTTTTGTTGGATAAGTTGAACTATCAAGGTCCTGATGTTCAATTTTTAAAGTAAACTATCACAACATCTGCATGTCACTGCGATAAAGCAGAAGGGTTTAGAATGTTAATGTGCAAGCCTGACTGGATGGTGCTGTTAAAGCCAGCATTCATGAGGGTAAAATCATCATGAGCTGTAACAGGAAGATGGACCACCCATGATGGAGATGACATACCATGAGTGATTTCTCTGGAGTAGCATTTTCCATTGCATTGGTGACAATGTGGGTGTTTGATATAAGCCTGAACCAGGCTTCAGAGAGAGTTTTGCATGGGTGAGGACTGGGCTAGTGGTTAGACAAAGAATTTTTGTATGTGAAAGATATATGAATATTTCAGTTTTTAATATGACCCCAAATCTATTTCTTTATCTAGCAAAGATCACCTGTATTTGCACTCTATTGTCAACACACTTCTGCATGCTGTACATGTCACCTATAAACTCTCTCTACCATCGCCAAGATTAATTTCCCAACTCAGATATTTTCCAACTCAGATACTGAGATCTTTCAAGCACTGGAAAGAATCCTTTTATGGGTAGAAATATAAATGTGCACCAAGGCAGAGACCTGACCTTCATCCACACAGACAAAAATAGACCTGAGCTTGCAAACTCTGACTCATGCAAGTCATCATTGCCTCCAGCTGCTTTCCTACTGAAGTCAATGGGAAAGACTACTTATCTGAGGGAAGGTTTATGGGAATGGTTCCTATATTTTCTTGCCACACTATAGAAGAAAGGAATAGCTTTGACTGTATTGTCAACGCGACTAGAAGGAAACCACGGATCTGTGTCTTTATATGCATTGGTCTGTATAGTTTCAATTTGATAACAATAGGGGATTCCTGGGACAGATTTGCTTCATGTCAGCACAGTTTGCTTCATGTTTGCTTATGGCATATGGTTAATTATGGCATAACAGATGTAGACATCAGCAAAATGAATGTGCTGATAGTTAACTACACTTATATTTATCAAATCACAGCCATCTTAGCCTACACTTCACCAGCTCACACCACCTAACAGCAAGCAACCATGCACAATGGGGTCCTAGTCCATGTCTCGGCTTCCTAGGTGGTACAATGATACAAATAAAATAATAGTAATTAATAACAACACAGACTCCCAAAGAAATAATAGATGGATACAAGAATCAAAGAAACACCATGTAAGCCCCAGACATAGGAAACCTAATTAATATATTCCTGAACAAACATGATGACCAAAGGACATCAACTTGCTGCACAAAGGTCAAAACAGACTCTTCAACTGAACAGCAAACCAATTGCTAACCTTGGCGCTGATGGAAAGAGGATTGCAACTCAAAAGGAAAGAGAAGTCAGGAACGACTGATGCCAATGGAGTTGAAAAGACAGGAAACTCTCCAGCTTAGAATACTCACTTGAGTCTGACCTTTGCTACAGCTGCTGTGATATACCTCAGAACAACAAAGAGAGACTTCCAAGTGCACGTTGCAGAAGCTTTATTATTGAGGCTGGGACCTCAGTTGCACTTTGATTATGTCTTTAATACACATCAGTTGGGTCAGGATTACTGAGGATGTTGTGGGAGCTAGAAAGAATACAGCTTGACTGTCAGATCCCATGGTGAGTTTGCAGGGCTGGCAGTGACTGAAAACTATAACTGTGGGTCTTCCCATGGGTAATTGCTATCCTTACATACACACTCATGACAATTTAGAATTGAACAGTCAACTCCTGGAGTCTAGTACCACTTGCTACAACTACAAATTCCAGGAGTCTTTGCACATCTCTTCAAGAAGAGGTGTGTGGGGATTGGGAAGCAGATAGCCGACATGCTCATGAAAAGCTTTGGATGGTGGAGACCCATGTCCCCGGTTTCAGAAATTATCAGTGTGAGTAGGGTCCCAGGGTGTGTGAGGTTTTCAGGGGGCAGGGTCAGAGTCTGATTTCTGTTTCAGAAGTGGAATTTGTCCTTTTGTGGGTGTTGGATCTAAATCCTGGGTGAGGTTCTGCATCTGGTGTTTTGGATCCAATCACCCACAGAAAGTGGACTGAGTTCCATTTGGGCTTAAATCCACTAGACATTATCAATGTTGTGTAGGAGATGTTTATTCAGCGATTCTTTAATTCTCAACAAGAAGGAGAGAGTGAGGAGTGCTCTTCAGGTGGGGAGGCCTGGGTGAGACCCTGTCCAAGCAGGGCAGAGACTACAAAGACCCAGCTGGAAGAGCCTGTGGAGAAGGACAGACCCCAGGCAAGAGGTGCCGGGAAGCTGAAAGACAGGTTCTCAGGGAGGTGGGGCTGTGCCCAGCTGAAAATGGGAAAAAGAGCATGTAAGTCTGTGTTCTATTTTTTTTAAAAGCCTTTGAGTCTCCTTTGGCTTATCAGGAGAGAGACGCTGAACTAGGGTTGGGGCTGAGGGGACTGGTATGCACCTGAGAACTAAGGTATGCTGCCTGTCCCCCCTCAGGGTACTAATTGGAATTGTGTATTTATTATTATAGGCACTGCAATGGTGTGTAAAGGCCCCAGTCAGGAACCAGGACTTCATAGTGCTAGGTGTGAACACATTCAGTGAAAGGACTGTCCCTGCCCTAATGACCGTCCAGCTAAGTGCCTTCTGTTTCTGAAACTCTTTAAACCAAGAGCCCAGACTTGGGGTGAGAGGGATCAGCATCAGGGAATTGTAAAGACTAAAGCCCTCACCACTTCTTTTCCCCTTTGACTCAGAAGTCAGCTATTTTCCTCCATAAGATGTAATCTGCCTCATCTGATGGAATAGTTTTTGTTTTTGGAGTTTTTGGAACGTGTAGGGGACAATTTCCTGGTGCAAGTGCTGGAGGAACCAACTAGGGGCAGAACTTTTCTTGACCTGCTGCTCACAAACAGGGAAGAATTAGTAGGGGAAGCAAAAGTGGATCGGAACCTGGGAGGCAGTGACCATGAGATGGTCGAGTTCAGGATCCTAACACAAGGAAGAAAGGAGAGCAGCAGAATACGGACCCTGGACTTCAGAAAAGCAGACTTTGACTCCCTCAGGGAACAGATGGGCAGGATCCCCTGGGAGAATAACATGAAGGGCAAAGGGGTCCAGGAGACCTGGCTGTATTTTAAAGAATCCTTATTGAGGTTTTAGGAACAAACAATCCCAATGTGTAGAAAGAATAGTAAATATGGCAGGCGACCAGCTTAGCTAAACAGTGAAATCCTTGCTGATCTTAAACGCAAAAAAGAAGCTTACAAGAAATGGAAGCTTGGACAAATGACCAGGGAGGAGTATAAAAATATTGCTCAGGCATGCAGGAGTGAAATCGGGAAGGCTAAATCATACTTGGAGTTGCAGCTAGCAAGAGATGTTAAGAGTAACAAGAAGGGTTTCTTCAGGTATGTTAGGACCAAAAAGAAGAAAGTCAAGGAAAGTGTGGGCCCCTTACTGAATGAGGGAGGCAACCTAGTGACCGAGGATGTGGAAAAAGCTAATGTACTCACTGATTTTTTTGCCTCTGTCTTCACGAACAAGGTCAGCTCCCAGACTGCTGCACTGGGCAGCACAGTATGGGGAGAAGGTGACCAGCCCTCTGTGGAGAAAGAAGTGGTTTGGGACTATTTAGAAAAACTGGACGTGCACAAGTCCATGGGGCCGGATGCACTGCATCCGAGGGTGCTAAAGGAGTTGGCGGATGAGATTGCAGAGCCATTGGCCATTATTTCTGAAAACTCATGGCGATCGGGGGAGGTCGCGGATGACTGGAAAAAGGGTAATGTAGTGCCCATCTTTAAAAAAGGGAAGAAGGAGGATCCGGGGAACTACAGGCCAGTCAGCCTCACCTCAGTCCCTGGAAAAATCATGGAGCAGGTCCTCAAGGAATCAATTATGAAACACTTAGAGGAGAGGAAAGTGATCAGAAACAGTGAGCATGGATTCACCAAGGGGAAGTCGTGCCTGACTAACCTAATTGCCTTCTATGATGAGATAACTGGCTCTGTGGATGAGGGGAAAGCAGTGGATGTGTTATTCCTTGACTTTAGCAAAATTTTTGATACGGTCTCCCACAGTATTCTTGCCGCCAAGTTAAAGAAATATGGGCTGGATGAATGGACTGTAAGGTGGATAGAAAGCTGGCTAGATTGTCGGGCTCAACAGGTAGTGATCAATGGCTCCATGTCTAATTGGCAGCCGGTTTCAAGCGGAGTGCCCCAGCGGTCGGTCCTAGGGCCAGTTTTGTTTAATATCTTTATTAATGATCTGGAGGATGGTGTGGATTGCACTCTCAGCAAGTTTGCAGATGACACTAAACTGGGGGGAGTGGTAGATACACTGGTGGGTAGGGATCAGATACAGAGGGACCTAGACAAATTAGAGGATTGGGCCAAAAAAAAACCTGATGAGGTTCAATAAGGACAAGTGCAGAGTCCTGCACTTAGGACGGAAGAATCCTGTGCACTGCTACAGACTAGGGACCGAATGGCTAGGTAGCAGTTCTGCAGAAAAGGACCTAGGGGTCACAGTGGACGAGAAGCTGGATATGAGTCAACAGTGTGCTATTGTTGCCAAGAAGGCTAACGGTATTTTGGGCTGTATAAGTAGGGGCATTGCCAGCAGATCGAGGAATGTGATTGTTCCCCTTTATTCGACATTAGTGAGGCCTCATCTGGAGGTGGTGGAATCTCCTTCCTTGGGGGAGTTCAGTAGTATTAACCTGCCTGCAGGCACAATGGACTGTTTGCCAGGCAGCCAAAGCGAGCAGGGAGACCGATTTTTGGCTCCATACGTCAACATAAACTATACAGAAAATGCAGGATATGATAGGTGAGGGGCAGTATTCTCATCTAAATTAGAAGTTCAGGCACAGCATGAATCACCTACATGAGCAACTTCCTGCTTGCATGGACTAGGGCTTTCAGTTCAATCCTCTAATGTTCAAGGCCAAGCATAACATTTACCCACTGCATATGTTTAACTCTTTAATGGCCATAGGTGTGCTACATCTGGGAAAGGTTCCTTCTCGTTGCTGGGCATAGCTGGTTTGCTTCACCTTTTTCATGCCTTTCAACAGGCCATATGTTAAGGCTGAAACTATCAGAGCCATCTCTGGGATTTACCCCACCCTTCAATTCCCTCTAAAACTAATGGGAGATGGGTATCCCTTGCATGGCTTGGAGAATCTCCACCTACATTTCCTGGTGGTATACATTGCTGATTCAGCAGCAGTGAAGGGTTTAAATATTGTACAAATGAGGAGGACACAAGCACAAAGTGAAGGGTTGGTATCAAAATGGAAAGCTTTATTGATCCCAGTTAGCAGTGAGTTTATTGAGTCAAATTAGCAGAGAATTTCAGGTCTCTTTATTGCTGAGCCGCTCTCCTAAGGGGAGGGAAAACCCTTTTCTTACTGTTGGGGAAAAGCTCTGGAGAATTCCTCCTTGTCTGTCTGTGAAGCAATCAGTAAAATTCCCTGGAGCCCCCCAAACAATGAAATCAAAACTACTAGCATTCTATTCAGTATTAGTAAAGTATTAAATAAGCAGAGGGTCAGATTTTCAGATTTGTCTCATCCTATTGAGACAAAGTGGGAGCTGCTGGGTTCTTAGCACTCCTTACAATGGGCACGTTTCATTTAGCTGACTGCCTAGGAGCAGGGCTGTTTCAAATCTGTCCAGAAAGAACAGTAAAAGTCTGTACCCAACAACAATAAAATCTGGTTCAAAAGTAACAATCATTGACTGGCAAATGAGCTTGCCTTTGCTATATATAAATCAAGCCATAGGGACAAGGCTGAAGGCCATAATAGCAATAAAAAATTGGGCAAACAGGGCTAACTTAGACCTGCTGCTCAGCTTTTACAGCAAAAACACACAGGCTCTGCGAAGAGCAATAAGCAAAGGTACAAATTAAAGAATAAACAAAACCTCTATCTGAACACACTAGACTAAGCCCCATCCCTGGGCCCTGCTCCACCCCCTAACCTCTCCCTCTCCACCCCTCCTCCTTCTAGTAACAGCTCCTTGTGCAAACTCCCCTTTCTAACTATTTAGCTCTGCCCTGCCCTCCTGGCTGCTAGTGGGTGGAGGACTAACCCTTCCCTGGAAGTCACTCCTCTTCCCTTCCTCCCACCTGACACCAGTCCTGATTCCTCCCAGTTTCTAAACTGTCCCCTTCTTTCCTTCCTCCCTCCTAGATATGTTGGGAGGATCCTTTTGCCCTGCACAATCTCCTCCTTCCTCAGCCATGTTTGTCACTGGAGTGGGAATGATGTAGCAAGCCGTGTTGAGCCTCTGGGAGAATAATTTAGCACTTGGTTCCTTCTGTGTCTCTCAACCTCCATCTGAGAAGCATAGAAGAACATCTTCAAAGCAGCAGAATTCAAATGTTGCAAGATTTGTCCACTTATTGAAAATAACTTTCTATAGTTTTAGGATTCCTGATTCTGGATGTAACTTCTACCTAAAATGGGGGGAATGCCAAGTCTGCAGGGCACAGGTAAATTTGGCACTAAAAGGAGAGGGCCATTTTGAGATGCATGGCTACCTCTGTCAAAGGGTGACTAGTGAGAGCTGAGTGCTGAACACAAGAGCTCTCTGTTCTGCAGCAGTCCCCCCCGGGGGAGCTGCTACTAAAGATGGCCAAAACTTGTAATCTTTTGGGTGAGGAGTCTTTTTATTTGGGTTCATTCCACATCTTCTCCCCTCCTAGTGTATCCGTTCATCCCTTTTCCCCAGTACATCTGCGGCTTGTCTCCATCAATACATCCATCCCTTTTCCCCACGCTCAGTATGCCCATCTTCCCCCCACTCCCACACCTCGGTGCATCGACTCCTCAGTATTCCCTCTCCCTCAGTTACACCCATTCCCCCACATCAAACTTTTTCAGGCTGGGATCTGAAAGTCTGGCCTGCATTGTCATCCACAATAAGCAATCTGAAGGCCAAATTAATCTTGGGGACAACTGTAAACCCTCTTCACTTACAGTAGCTGTTGCATCTTCTGGAAAAACAAAAGCAGGCCAGAGATCTGAACAGCAAGTCAACCCCAATGCAAGGAAAAATATCCCATGCTGAAGGAAAGAGACACCTAATCCTGTTTGGGGGGAGATTAGAACTGCCGAGATAGCAGGAACGTAGGACTTACATTCTGCTCCCATTCAGGGCAATGGAAAAACTCCCATTCATTGAAGTGTTGTAGAACTATTTCCCGAGCTTGGTCCGCTCTCCCACCAACATAGCTACCACAGCTTGTTGGGGGTGCTTTAGTAAGACTGTAGTATAGACATAGCCTTAGTTTAGCCAGGTATTTCCTTTGGAAGTAGTCCTAGGGCTGGGTCCTGCTGAGGATAAATATTAAACATCTTGAGCCAGAGTCTCAGTTTAGTTTCACTTACTTCAGAGGAGCTACATCAATTAATGCCGGCTGAAGGTCCCCTTCCCCCATGTAGTCATTGTTGCTGAAATACAGTAACTCCTCACTTAAAGTCGTTCCGCTTAATGTTGTTTCGTTGTTACATTGCTGATCAATTAGGGAACATGCTCATTTAAAGTTGTGCAATGCTCCACTCTTACGTTGTTTGGCTGCCTGCTTTCTCCACAGCTGGCAGCCTCCCTATGCCCCCCTCCCCTCCAGCGCCTCCTGCTTGCCGACAGACCCCACGGATCAGCGCCTTCCCTCTCCTCCCCCTCCTCCTGTCCATGGCAATCAGCTGGCTTGCAGCGTTTTGGAGGCAGGAGGGAGGGGGAAGGAGCGAGGACTAGGTGCGCAGGCTCCCCCTCCCTCCTGCCGGCGGCAATCAGCTGGCTTGCGGCGTTCGGGAGGCAGGGGAGGGAGGGGGGAGGCACATCAAGTCCTCGCTCCTCCCCTCTCCCTCCTGCTCGGGGCAATCAGCTGGCTTGCTGAGGTTTTGGAGGGGGGAAGAGCGAGGACTCGGCGCGCAGGCTCCCCCTCCCTCCCCTGCCAATCAGCTGGCTTACGGCATTTATAAGGGAGGGGAGGGAGGGGGGAGGAGCCAGGACGCAGCGAGCGAAGTAAAGTGGGGGAGAAGAGACGGGTCAAGGGTGGGGGCTTGGGGAAAGGAGTGGAGTGGGCGGGCTGAAGGTTGAACCCCTGCCTCTGGTGCTTTCAGAGTAGGGGAAGCTGCCCTGGAAGCTAACCCCCCCATTTACATTAATTCTTATGGGGAAATTGGATTCGCTTAACATCGTTTCACTTAAAGTCGCATTTTTCAGGAACATAACTACAACGTTAAGTGAGGAGTTACTGTAGTACACTTTAAAGAAATCTAACTTTATTTCATTGTTTGGAGTGATGCTAGGCCCTGGAGTGATGCCACAACTGAGGAAAACACAGTGGAAGTTGGGTCAACAAACTTTGAACAGCTTATTTTTGTAAGTTAGAGAATTTGCTCTGTATGACTAACAATTCCCAGAGGTGAGGGCTTGACGGCATAGAAACATGCTGTGTTCACTTCATCAGTGCATGAGCATCCAAGGGGAGAATTCAGCCCTGGATGATCTGTTCTCACTTTGCTACTTTCCTAATACGGAACATTCACCAGTTCCAAACACCACAACTCAAATCACTTCCCAGGAGGCTGCAGAGTCCAGGATGACACACCGCTGGGGGAGGGAGGAAGCACTCTTGTTTTCACATGAGCTAAATACCAATTGAGAGAGACTAAAAAGCAATACAATTGCAGTTCCAGGACACCCACCCCCAAAACCCCCCTCTCTTAGCAGGAGTCATGACTGGCAGTATATGAGCTCCCAGAGTTGCCATGCAATGATTTGACTGTGCTTTTATACTAAAATGGTTTGGCTACACTTAACATTTTGAACGTTTCACCAGCCATCAACAGCAAACCTTCTGATCAATGGCTTGGAGGCTTTTCTAACTTCATTGTCTCTGGATCCCATGCTTTGAAGGAACCATTGCAATCCCTCATCCTACAAACAGTTACTAGCAGGTGGCATCCTTATTACCATGAGTACTTCTCTTGACATCAGTGGAACTATTTATGGTGCGAGGGACTACCTTGGTAGTAAAGATTTGATGGTTAACATCCCAATTCTGCATAAAATGAACTACACTAGCATGCTTCTTAGAAAGGAAGCACATTATCACTGTATCCTGGTAGATTAGGAACAATAGGAAAGTAACATTATAATGAGATACTTATATCCTTTTATTTACTATACTAAAATGTGGTTCATAGGACTATGAAGAAACTTTAATTTGGAAAGATGCTGTATGTATAATAGGACTCGTAAAGCTGCCCTAGACTAACAATGCACAATAGAAAGGTACACTACAGAATTCCAAGAAAGTCTTATGGTAATGACACAGATGGATTATCGTACCAAACTGTACTTATTGAAGAACAAATGTTAATTATATATCAGTAAAAATAAGTAACTCATCTTTAACTTATTTTATTTTTAAACTCCTTAAGCTTTGTAGGCTTAAACCAATGTGCCTGCTATCAGGAATGTTCCCATAATCACACCTAGCGGGAGAGTCCCATGTAATATGTGGGCTGCCAAAAGACCTGTGAAGAGAATGAGTTAGGGGTGCATGTGCATGCAGTTTGATAGAACTTTACCAAAGCAGTCACTTCTATAGCCCCACCTTTTAACAACCAGGCAGGTAAGGTGATATCCACCCCTGTGCAGCAGGCTGTACCAGGTCCACATATCACTTAAAAGCAAGTACTCAAAGTGGTGGTGGATTTTACTTTTAGTTTACTAGTTTGTATTAAATTGTCCAGTATATTTTTTTCATTTTTATTGAATTTTTAATTCATTATTCAAATTGCACTATTAGTTGTCCATAGTCAGTATATTCATATCTACTTTCTGCTTTTTTCTCTTAATACGTCTGCTATGTAGCGAAGTATCTCAGTATGAAACAAACTTAAAAATAAAGGGCCAAATACTCAGATGACTCCATTGAAGTCATGGAGCTAAGCCAATTTAAAACAGCTGAGGATTTGCCCCCCATAATTAGAGATCATTGCCCCTTTGGCCCAAGCGGTTAGCCAGTTTTCAGGACCTTACTGGGTTGTTCCTATAAGGAGGAGACATGGGTGACACAGCAGAGAGATTTGGTGCAATCCTTTTTATTTACAACGAATGTACACAAAGTCCTGTTTCCCTGAGCATTGTAGGATCAGACAGCAGCCGGCAATTTCCCTGCTCACAATTTCCAAGTCTGCTCCTCCAGTCAGTTCAGTCCCCAAGAAGCTCTGTGTCTCTGCCCCCTTTCAGGGCCACACTCACAACTGATTGTCTCACTGTCTGCTCATTTTCTCCTCTCAGGGTATGTTTACACTACAAAATTAAGTCTACCTAACTTATATCGGCATATGGCTGCAGCAGAAATTACATTGCTTGTACACGTGTCTACACTTTACTCCTTGTGGAGGCATGTGTCCTCACCAAGAGTGCTTGTTTCAATTGTACTGTCAGTGTGAGCCATTGTGGTATAGGATTCATAGGATATCAGGGTTGGAAGGGACCTCAGGAGGTCATCTAGTTGAACCCCCTGCTCAAAGCAGGACCAATCCCCAGACAGATTTTTGCCCCAAATGGTCCCCTCAAGGATTGAACTCACAACCCTGGGTTTAGCAGGCCAATGCTCAAACCACTGAGCTATCCCTCCCCCTGGTTTCTGAAAGCCAGAAACAGCCAACTGTCTCTTGGGGAGGTGGGAGTTAAGTCTGCACATTGGGGCAGTTATGTTGGCAGGAGTGAAATTTTAGAGTAGACACTTCCATAGTTAGGTTGACGTAGGCGGCCTTGTATCAACCTAACTCTGTAGTGTAGACCAGGCCTCTCACACACAGCTTGCCAAAACAATTCCCTAGGCCAGGGATCAGCAACCTTTGGCATGTGGCCCGTTAGGGAAAACTGCTGGCGGGCCGGATTGGTGTGTTTACCTGCAGTGTCCACAGGTTCGGCCGATCGCAGCTCCCACTGGCCGCGGTTCGCCATTACAGGCCAATGGGGGCTGCAGAAAAAGGTGGCTCGGGCTGCGCAGCTTCCCTCAGCCCCCATTGGCCTGTAACGATGAACCACAGCCAGTGGGAGCTGCAATCAGACGAACCTGCGGACGCTGCAGGTAAACCAACTGTCCCAGCCCGCCAGCGGCTTTCCCTGATGGGCCGCGTTCCAAAGGTTGCTGATCCCTGCCTAGCCCTTCTGTCATCAACCAGTCCCAAGGAATTCCCTCTTATCTCTTTGGGTTAGTTATTGCTCAGACTTTGCCACAAAACCAAGTGCATTGGGCAGTGGCCTCTATTGTTTCCAACTATTAGTACACAAAGTAATAATACATGGTGTCTTTTACTTAGCCTGAAAGTAGGGTAACCAGGTCTCTGTTTATCTACGGAGCAAAGACTTGCTTGATGGTAGGCATTAACACTTTCCATCTTAACAGTATGTTCTTGTTCCTCACCAAAATATTTGTGCAGGGTGCACTATTAAGCAGCTTTGAAGTGATCTCTCTATGGTTATTTTTAACAACACCATAAAGTATTTGGGGAAATCTTAAGCCAAAAGGCACTATAAAAATATAACGTGATATGAAGAAAAAGGCATTTCTTCACCGAATAACAGGTACTAAAGGACAAATCATAATACAAGAAGCCCCCAAGATACTGCATTAATTTTCATGATTGTGATCATATCTCTCTGTAGCAAACAGCTAGGGGCAGATGATGAGCCAGGTGTTGGCAGGCTGGTTGTGGGGTGAAACTGACATAACACTTATTAAAAGTTAAACATAATAAAACATGTAAAACCCCAGGTCTCTCAGATAAATGTTTATAGCCTAAGGATGCTTAGTTTGCTGGCTATACCAAAACTTTGCCTTATGTGACTTGCTTCCTCAGGCCTTCGATAAAAATAACCAGCTTTAGTCTGCTACTGACTGCTAATTGTCCACTTGTGGCGCTCAGTCTCAGCTGGGTCTGCCTCTGCCCAAAGGCAGTTGTCCAGGCAAGTGCTGTTTGCACATGTAAACTGCTTCAGAGTACGAGTGGGTGGCTGCTGCTTTTCATGCAAGACTGATAGTGAGAAAAGGAGCAAATACAAAGCCAAATGAAGAAATATGCCCATAACAGGGCAGTCTCCTCTCTGCTCAGGGCTAAAACATAGAGATTGAAAGGGAGCGGGAAATGAGATGGGATGGTGCTGCCGGCTTCCTTTTGAGGCCTCTTACTCTCAGGGTTTCCCCTGGACAAAAAGAAAGCAGGAGAGGGAATTCTTTCCATTTTCTAGGTAGCAGCTTGGGAGTCTGGCTGTCTTCTCCAGACCCCAGGTAGGCAAAAAGGGAAACAAAAGAAGTCTAAACTAACAGGTTAGTCAGGCACGTTTCACCAATAACAGCCATCCCCTGCAAATAAGAAAGCTCTGAGCTTAAGTGTCTGGGGAAGAAACAACAAGGAAGAGCTACACAATAGGTTCAGCTCTCGCGCTGGGCAGGAACAGGATTTTCCATTTTGCAGGAAATGTCACCATTTCACGCTTTTTTTTTTTTTTTAATTCTGAAATGGACCAACAACTTCTGAAATTTCCCATAAAACAGAATTCTAAGAACAGGGGTCAATGTTCAGTTTTGATAAAACTGAAATCCTTCATTCTGATTTTGACTCTTATGTAATATAAAATTTTACAATGGAAACTACATTGTTTCAAAATGGAAAATCAAAATGCTACCTTTGGAAAGGTCAAAGGAGAACACTTTGACCTTATCAAAATACTCTTGTAATATTTTCTTTTTAAATGATATTTTGTTGAAATTGTCAAAAGCAAGAAGTTTCACAGAAATGGATCAAATTGGCACTTTCCAACAGAACAATGTTCCATCCAAAAATTTCCAACCAGCTCTCTTCAGCCCCAACTCTTCAACATAAGGTGTCAATCCCCTTTTTCACAGGGTGCTCTCAGGGTATGTCTTGAATTTATTTGCGCTCAAGTTCCTCCTCTGAATTTAGCTGAGCCACACTTTGCAGTAACACCTGAGCCGCTGAGTCCATAGTGGTGCTGCAGTCCCTTGGAATGTGTTCCCAGAAGTCTTAGCAACACATGATTCCCTGTGCTGCAGTAAGATGAACTGCTCTGACTTCTTTCCCAGTGAACTGTGGGAGAGCTTCTCTGTCATTTCTGGCACATGGGGAATTGTGGGAAGGCCCTGGAGGACCAGTGGCACCCAAGAGAGCTAGCCTGCATCAACACAAGAGTGGCTGTGTTAGCAGTTGATGAATTGTGCCAACTCAGGCTTTATCTTATACCTCTTGCTGGGCTAGCTAACTTGAGTTAAAGGCATCATGTGCTGGTTTTAAGGGTGTGTGTGGATGGGACTTGAATTAGAGGCAGCACTTTTGTTATAACTTGACTTGATTATGACTTTCAAGGCTTACCTTCCCTGCAAACTCTGACTGCCACTTTCCCTCTGCTTGGGCCAGGAACTACCCTGTGCCCAGTCTATACCTGGTGTAGCATTCTGCTCTGGTGTGCTAGTATAGCTGTACTAGCTGACACAGTGTGGGGAGGGGAGGCAGACCCATGGTTTTCCCCATTCCCAGCCCCATCCTGCCCACTTGCTTTGTGGGGGAGGTAGCAGCTGCTCTTCCCCCTGCATAGCTACCCCCAATCCAGGCAAAAAGCCCATGGAGTAAGAGAGAGCTTTACACCTCAGCTTACTACTGACACTAATCACAAGCCAGGCCACAATCTGGCTCTTTGCTAATATCATCTGATGTTATTCTACCTTTCTCTGCAGCCTGATGAAAATGTCCATGAACAGCAGGGTAGAGCAAGACACTGGCCCTGACACTGGCTCTTGAAGGGAGACAGTGAACCACACCCATTCTTCACCCCCTAGCAAAGAAGAAAACATGTATGAGGATCCCTCAAAGAAAAGAATCAAAAACTTTAGTGATCATCATGGCTTACAGCAAAAAGGTGAGCTGGTGTTTTGTAACATTACTTTTATATCAAATCATGGCTAAGCCATAGTGGTACAAAGCTCAGTGAGAGATTGCAACCCCTTTACGCACACTGGTGAGCACCTGTTTTCACAAGTTTTTCAATGAATAAGGAGATCACAATCTGGCCCTTGACAGGTAACTTTATTAGACATGGTTCCATTAAGCTCATCCCCTACTTAAAATATCTAATTGGTTGGATGTCAGACCATACACATGCATAATTTGAATGCACATGGAGAATTTGATTCTTCTGATTTATCCCCTTTGCAATCAATGGCCTGAATTCTCCATTACTGTGGGGCACCACTCTGGCTCTGTAAAAAGAACTTAAAGTGGACACAATTGCCCAAATAAATTGCCAGGGCAGTGTAAAGTTGCTTTGGAGTAACTGAGAATCAGATTTGGTACCACAAAGTTCTAAACACAAATCCAGACTAATACCTGGTTTTAAAAACACCTTGACAGCTTGGAAACCCATACACAAGAAAGTGTGTATGTGTGGACACTGCTCAGGGAGTGACAGGGTTAGCACTGCCAGGAGAGGAAAGCAGCCTGCACTATATACTGGAGTGTTATGGATGGAAACATCATAAACTCAGAGCATAGCTACAATGAACATCAAATACTTCTTTAGCTGTGAGCTTCACAATGTGTCAGAAAACTAGATGTGAGGAAACTTGTAAGTGCTCCATTAGCCACCAGAGGGAACCCTGGAGCATCATGACTGATCAAAACAGTGAATTTAGCAAGGAAACTCATGGCTGAATAAGAACTAAATACCTTCTGAACTAGCTACCAAACTTAGCATGAAAATGTACTATCTAATTTTCTGTTTTAATAATAATTTCTAGCGAAATGTCTCCCCAACACTACCAAATCTAGTAAAATGATTTTTATGTAGAATTCCAGTGTCTGTCTGTAGGAGGAAAATAGGGCTATTACATTGTAAGGACTAGGTTGCTTTTTCGTGATAGAGACATGCATTTACACGAGTAGTCCCTTTTAACCTGTGAGGAAGTTCACATTTGTATGAGTAAGGGTTACACAGTTTAGACCCAAGACTCCTCTGTTATTGAAACAAAAACATACTATCTATGTGTCCAATCAAAAATAAGCACACAGAGACATTCAAATAGTGAATACTCTGAATAATTCACTAACATTTTTGGCAAGTTTCACATAAAATCTGCTGGCAGACAATTTACAAACAGAAAAGGAGGTGAAATTTGTCAGATAAACTACTCGCTTTGAATTATTCACCTAGCTGAGCTCTAGAGTAATTAGGGCTAACACTGGTTTATGTTTTCAAACTGTGCATATTTTTTTTATTTTGAAGAAAGTTTTCTATTGTAGCTTGAATAAGGAAATCTTGTTTTTAAAAAGCCAAATTCTAACATGAACAGCACAGCCATGCATTAGATAATACACAGGAATAAAAATGTTTGAAGACGCTCAAGCTATAAATTTTCCAGAGGTGTAATCAGAAGGGAACAAGAACTCGCTGATGGCCAGAGACACAATCCCTGCTAACCACTGAAGGGTTACATTTTCCAAAGGTGGCTTACACCTATATGCCAAACTTCCTACGGCTCCTCAAACCAGTCTCTTTTTATGTGTAAATACCTGTGCATGCATTTTCAAATGCTAAAACCTAGGCATGCAGGTGATGTAGTCTAACGTATCTGTGGGGGTGGTGCATTTTGCATATATAAATTATAAAACATCTGAGCAGATAAGCCCACTGGCTTTCAACCATGTACCAGCTTCCTGAAACTGAATGAATCAAGAGTTGTGACAGCCCTCCTGCATAAGTATCCATCTTCTTAGTTTTCTTTTCTTTTCCATAACCCACGGAATTTATTTGAGAATGGTGCCTGCAGACTAATTCCTCAAATACAGCCTCAAGTTGAACAACCTTGCTCTCTTAACACACATACACACATTTCATGGGTGAAGAGTTGTATGTGAATCTTGAGAAATTATGTTAATTCCATTTAAATTTATTTCTGCATTAAATGTAACAAACTGTTCTCTTGAATTGGATTGCAATGTTTCATGTAATCCTATTTTGTGAGAAAAGATTGGCAATTACCTAGCCACCTATAATTTGGGTAGGCTGCCTTAATTGGTACTTGGCCTGTAGTCCCAACATTACCATCAGCCATGGAGTGATCTGACCCTGCCTGTATCAGCTATTTTGTCTGGAACATAAATATAGCAATTGGCATTGAGTTTTTGATAATGCCTTATTGCTTGGGGGTGGATAGCTAAACAAGATTGCCACTTTCCTCCATTATTACATAGAGTTTATGAGGAATTGTTGTATTTGATATAGTTTAATCAGACTGATAACTAGACTAATTTGATATTAACCCACTTTATTTTAACTTGATTTGTTTATGTGTATTTTTATATTATCCCCACAACACACAAAGGTGAGATTTCTCACATGTGGCAGATGCCTTAATTTCTGAGTGCCTAACTTGAGACACCTTAATGGATCCTGGTTTTAGAAACTGCTATTGCTTCTCCTCTAACCACACAGGCCAGAGGCAGACTCCTGGTGACAGATTATCCTTCTGTGGCAGCAGCACCAGCAGCCCCTGAATATGTGGGCTCCCAAGCCAGGCTGGGCCTCCTGGGGTTGAGATTTACTCCAGTGCCATCCACTTGAAGGTTCTCATCTGATCCCTTCCACTTGGCCCCGTGACTCCCCATCTCCTGACTTCCCTTGTGCCCCCTCACATCCCGCCCTTGACACTTCACCTCTCACTCTCCTCTGTCTCTTCCCCTCACAATATAAACCTGTTTTAGTGTCTCCTATTTTAAAAACAAACATCTTGACCCCACTTTCTCATCCAACCATCACCCCCTACCTCCCTTCCATCTCTAAGCTCATTGAACATGCTGTCTGGAGACCCTCTCCTCCAGTTCCATCTTGGCTGTGCCCCTTGCATGCCTCTGAAACTGTTCTCACCAAAGGCTTTGATCTCTTCCAAGCCAGTCCTCCATCCTCATCCCCATCCTCCCTAACCTGTCAGCTACCTTTAACTGTATGGACCATGATCTTCTTGATATTTTGTCCTGCTGTAGTTTCTGGGACTCTATCGTCTCCTCGTTCTCCTCATACACTGAAGGAGTGATTAGACAGATATCCTTTGGAGGATCCTTCTATCCACCCTCCAGCTTTCTGTGAGGGTTCTACAGGCTGTTGACCTTGGTCCCCTCCTCTTCTACAGCTTATCTCTGGGTAACCTCATCTAGAAACACAAATTCAGCTACCATATCATGCTGATGGCTCACAGATCTGCTTTACTCCATATCTGTCTCCGGTCCAAACTAAAATCTCAGCCTGTCTCTTTGACATCTTCTTGTGGACATCTAACCATCTGCTCAACCTCTGCTAAAACAGAGCTCTTAATCTCTCTTCCCTCCTTCCCCCATCCTCCCGGATACCTCCTTTCTTCATCACTATGGACACCACTGCCATCCTGCGTATCACTCAGGCCCATAACCTGGGCATCATCTTTGACTGTCTTTCTCTAGGACCTCTCGTCCAGGTTATGTCTAAATCTTGCCAATTCTTTCTGTGTGACAGATCTAAGAAATGGCATTTCCTATATATCCACACAGCTAAAACTGTCATCCAGTCTCTCATCTTCCATCTCAATTACTGCAACATCCTTTTCTCTCGCCTTGTTAATTACAGACTTGCCCTCATTCACATCCATTCAGAATGCTGCTGCAAAGATCATTTTCCGAGCCTGTCACTTTGACCACACTACCGTTTCTGACTCTCCTCTCTCTATTGCGTCAGACAGAAGCTACTGATCTTCACCTTCAAGGCCTTCACGACCTATCTCCACCCCACCTATCATCTCTCATTCAGTATTGAGATGTCAACTCCCATCTTTGATCAGCCCATGATGACAGCCTCTGTCACCTGCTTGGTCAAGTTTCAATCACCTTTGTGCTTTCTCCCATGCTGCCCCTCATGCTTGGGAGGAGTTCCCCATAAATACTTACAAAACTACCTCCTTGCCCTCCAAACCCCTCCTTACAACTCTCCTTTGGTGTGATATCTACAAAAAACTTGACCTAGGTTAGGCCTCTTGTGTGCTGAGACCACTGCCTATCACTGTGACTGTAGGCCTTGCTGGAGCCCTAAGCATAAATACATGTATGAACCAAAGCTATGAACCAGAGTAGCCCTGGCCTTGGCAAAATAGCAACACCCCAGGTGTCAGCTAACCGAGTAAGCACATTCCTGACTAGAGAGGTCAATACAAAAATACACTGTTCTCTCAAGTAACTATGTAAACACATTCCTAAGAGATGGTACAAGAACACATCGGGCCCTGGTAAGATGAGGGGGGTGACAGGATAATGGATGAGGATGTCTTGTTCTAACTCGCAGGTACAAGGATAAGGGTGGTAACTAACAACATCTGACATGCAATACCTAACTTGTTTGTAGAAATGGATAAAAAGAGAAGTCATAGGAGGGGCCAGCTTTGTATTGGCGGAGGGGACAGGCTCCTGGTGTCCTGACTCAGATGTTACCTTGCCACAGGCATACATGTGTTAGTGTCCCTGAGACCCAATGAACAGGACACTAGTACTGTGTTTTGCTGACAATCAGGGCCGGCTCTAGGCACCAGCAAAACAAGCTGGTGCTTGGGGCGGCACATTTTTAAGGGCGGCATTCTGGCGCGGGCGATGCCGCCCCTAAAAATGTGCCCTGGCCGCCCTAACTCACCTCCGCTGCTGCCGCTCACACGCCGCTGCTCGCCCTCCCTCTCAGGCTCTCAAACCCGGGAGCGAGGGGGAGATCCCAAGCGGCCACGGCGTGCAAAACAGCTAATTTGCGCACCGCGGCCACTCGGGATCTCCCCCTCCCTCCCAGGTTTGAGAGCCTGGGAGGGAGGGGGAGACCCTGAGTGGCCGCGGCGGATGCGCAGCTTCTCCCTCTCCCTCCCTCCCTCCTAGGCTTGAAAGCCTGGGGGGAGGAGGCAGGGCTGGGGATTTGGGGAAGGGGCGGAGTTGAGGCGGGGCCGGGGGTGGGGTAAGAAAAAAACGAGGGGGGGTGGCGGCCAAAATTGTTTTTGCTTGGGGCGGCAAAAATCCTAGAGCCGGCCCTGCTGACAATAAACCTGGCTGATCACCTTCGCCACCCAAACATGCCTGTGGTCTTCCTTTACAAAAACATGGAGGGCTTCTGAATTGCCAAGCTGAGCTCTTTGCTACTGCAGCTGACATCGGAGCGCCACAAACAGCAGCACTTAGCAGCCTGGCCATTGCAACAGTAACAATGTTCTGCAGCACTAACAGTGACAAATATTATCCTTGTTTCTGCCTGCTGCCCCACCTTGTGTTTTGTCTTACACTTAAATAATAAGTTCTCTGGGGCAGGAATCGTTTGTCTTGTCTGTATATCACCTAGCAAAATGGGGTCAGGTGGCTAGGAGCTATGGTGGTGGTACCTTAAAGGCAGAAAGTCATGCTAGATGATCAAAACAGTCCCTTTGTTCATTAAAATCCATGACTTTAGATACTCTCAGGAAGGTTGCTTTGGAGCAATTACTGTAAAAGGCAGGGCGCCATGTATCATTCACTCCTGTGCATGAGAGATATGGTTGGACACTCCTAGTTTCCTTGGTAAGGAAGCTTATTTTGTGTTTTGAGAGGGGCTTTCAATAAAAGGCTAAATTTTACGTGACAGGTTAAACCAAATTTAAAACGTATATGTGTGTGTAGTTAACAAATTCCCCTCTTCTCTCCCCCACTATCTGTTTGCTTTGCAGGTGGTGTCTGTTTTAATTAGAAACTTCTTTGGCTGAGAATTTGGGACGTCTATTTTTGGCTTTCATTTTCATCTTGAAGCATTTCTTCATTTTCTTTTCCCTCTCCATGGGAAGCTATTCCTCTGTCTCACGGCTCTTGTCTTCCTGTCCACATCAGCAAAATTAGCCTAAGACTGAACTGTCTTCTGGAGTTCAACTGCTGTAGAGTTGGAGACGTTCACTTTCCTCTTATTTCCTATATGAACTTGAACCAGTTCTGTCTTCAATTCTTATACAGACATTGAAGCTCACTTGAAGAGTCACGTCTTTTCACTTCTTATGCTACCCCAGAAAGGTTGGCTCAGTAATTTTTACTGTAAACCGGCAATCTTTGTTCCTGAGCTTGCAAACATGCTCCTAAAGACTCATGTAGTCCCTGTGAGCAAAATGAGACTATGTACAAGAATAAAGTAACTTACTGCACTTATTGTATGTAAGAGTTTTCAGGAACAGGACTAGTTCATTTCTTCTCTTGAAAGAGAGGCCTTCCTCAGGAAGTTCTCTGCTAACATTATTTGGCTGAGATACAAGTATAACTATCTGTGGGTGGTTTGTTTTTGTTTGTTGTTGTTCTTTAAACATGTCATACAACACTGTAGCCATTCTGTGCTAAGTACACTAATGCAAGAGATGAGTCATGGTGCTGACCCGAAACTTGAGCAGCTATAATTAACCCATAGTTAGGTACTGCCATGAAAATGGTAATGTCTGGGGTGATACCAGGATACACAGCACTGAACTGTATTTTAAATTATTTTGGAGGGTATAAGCTCTGCTAAGTAGCGAAAGCAAAATCGCTGCCTTTCATGCAACCTGTATTCATTTTACTGTTAACTGCGTCCTTCCAGCTCCTGCCGCTGCCTCCATCAACTGCATTTTATCATAAATGCAGATTATAATCTCTGGCAGAGATTGTTTTACTTGTTTGTGGAGCACCGCTCCTTGGCATAACTGCAGTACTGTAATCCATGTTAATCCTTATTTAAACTGGTAGGAATAGTATTGTTGGTTTGTATGACTGTGTTCTGACACTTGGTTCTGGCAGGAAGATGGACCAGAAGACCTATTTAATTCTTTCCATCTCTGACTTTAAGGATCTAGGCAATGTATTATAACAAATCTCTGGCTGCCTATGGATCTCAGTTATCACTTTGCTTCACATCAGGCCATGTGGAATGAGGGACAGCTTTTTAAAAGTGCAGCAAGAACTCCTAACAATGAGTCACTGAGCTGAATTACAGAGGAGAGGCATGAAAGCTCCCGGCATACTTCTTGGGTCCTATAGGTGCTCTCCTCTTACCCACAACCTTTTGCACTCTCCTGCATCCTTGCAGCCATATTTGTGTAGAAAATGTACCATCCCTTCATGCTTATTACAGAACTCTGGTTGAAATGGTAACATTTTATGTAACTCATTTGGAGATTAGTAAATTATAATTTTTTCTAACCACCAGTGAGGAACTGTGAGCAGACTTCCAGTGTAAGCAGTGGGGGCAAGAAACCTAACTGGTTTTGGGATGGAGCTTTGAGTTTATGCATGGGAGTGTCTGATTAGGCTGCCTGCACTAACAGAGCACTAGACTCAATGACCCAGGATGCACCTTCCCTGTCCTGTGTCATCATAAATCTCACACTGAAGAAAATAAAACCACAGTACTGCTGTTCTATATGGACACAGTTTACCTGTGCACACAAACTGGTCCAATCTTCCAGGGTATAATCCAACTCTAAATCTCCATGTCATTTCCTAAATGGTTCTCTGAATCCATATGCAGAAAATGCTGTCACTTCATTACCCCTTTATGATTAATTAATAAGGATAATGCGCTTGATTCTGCTCTCATGTGCATTCATACAAGTCTACTGACTAACAAATGAGCTTAATGGAACTTAACACATTTCCTCCCCTCCCCCCCACAACATATTTAATGTAGGCATCCATAAATCCCTTCCAATTTCAGCAGTTAAATAGTTATAATGCATTTTTATAGCAATTCCCTGAAACTGTATCTTGCAGAATGGGGAAAACGTCAGAACTCCCGCATCCAAAATATCTACTTGGTTCATGGTACCATTTCTCTCCTGTAAATCAAAATAAGAGCTTTTAAAATTCTCTAGAAACCATGGATTATCATAAAGATAAAAAATTACCTGCACTGTTTTTAGTTTAGTTTAACATTCCAATAAAGCTCAGAGCTTTTGGTAACAATAGGCTCCTGGATAATCCTTTCCATTCTTTCATCAAGAAAAATCGAATACATATTAATCAAATTACAAAGCTTCACTATACCCTTAGCTAGACAAATTAGAAAGAGATCCACCCCAATCCAGACCTGTAGGGCAAGCTATCTGTCAACATTACCGATGATGACTTGAAGCCCAGTTCAATTTTTATTGGGAGCTCTGGGTCTAAATCCCCTAGTAAACTTTGACAAATCTCAGCCCAAGGTATGAAAGCAACACTTATCTGAGAGGGTCAATTCAGTGAGATTTCCTGCCAACTGACCTACTTGCCGACATTGCAGGAGAAGGATCCATTATCCACTTTCCTTAGAGACAAAACATTGAGGTTTTCAAAAAGGTGGTAACATTTATCCCGGGTAAGAGGCTTTCCATCTCTCTTCCAAACAATCTGATCTACTCTGCCCTCTGATACCAGACAAGATAACTCAGTATAGTTATCTGAACCTGCTGGTATCAGACTCAAATTGCTTTGTAGTTGAGGTTTGGACACAGGTTCTGTAAACAAAAATATTCAGCATTTTAAGATGCCTAATTGTAGACAGAATAAATTCTGCCCCAACTATATAGAGAATGTATGCATTTTTTAAAAACTATCAAATCTGTGGTATTTACAAGGTGACCATCACCTTGGTATCTAATCAAGTCTTGTAGTAAGGCATTACATTGAACTATGAATAATTCTTTTGTAGCTTCATACTGCAGTAAATGCCAAAAGCCATATTTTGGTAGCATGCCTTTAAACTTTTGTAGCCCACTATTTTCATTGTAGAAGTTATGCTGGACACAAGTATGAGGGGAAAAGCTTGTTGACCTAGACCAGCACTGTTGTCTTTCTACCGTCCTTCATTTTTTTATTTGTCTCCTTTCTTCTCCTCTTTCTTACTAACCTTTTTGTCTCTATCGATGTCTTTTTCTTTCTTAAATTATAACCAGCAGCTGTAGAGAGTAGCTTGATGCTCCTACAATGAAATGCACTACCCAGAGTACCTTTTACGAATCAAATACTCCGCAATCACAAGCATAATCAGTTTCACTCTCAGCATGTGCTGCAGGTAAAGGACTTAATTGTCCGTAGGATACTTTACCATTCCCTAGCTGCCAGGAAAGACTGCCCAGAGAAAGAAGCTGGGCCCCATACCAAGAGCATCCTACATAGCAAACTACTATTACAGCTAGATGATTTAGTTGGGAATTGGTCCTGCTTTGAGCAGGGGGTTGGACTGGATGACCTCTTGAGGTCCCTTCCAACCCTGATATTCTATGATTCTATGATAGTTAAATATATTTATATATAATAAAGTTAATGCACGCCCATTGTCTTTTAAGGGTGACCATGCAGTGGTGGCCGTTGTACATGCATTTTGCACAGCTGTGCCCAGGGCCGGCTCTAGGCACCAGCAAAGCAAGCAGTTGCTTGGGGCGGCAAATTTGCAGGGGCGCAAGAATCCAGCATGGGAGCTGAGAACCAACAGGGGTCCCTGGGAGCTGTAGTTCCTTGGTTAGCTCCCTGCCTATAGAGCCAGCCCTGGAGCAGGGAAAGAACTACATTTCCCAGCATTCCCTTGGCCGCAATTAACCGGAAAGGGAGGGGGAAGGAGTGGAACTGAAACCTCATGCTGCAGCTTCCTGTGAATGGTAGGGACAGAGCCAGCTCTAGGTTTTTTGCTGCCCCCACACCCCAGTCTTCCCCGCCCACACCCCTGTGTTGCCCCCGCCCTGGACTCTCTCCCACCCACACCCCCTGCTGCCCCAGCTCTGGCCCCCACCTGCACCCCCCTGCTGCCCCAGCCTTGGGCTCCCCCCGCCCTGCACCTCCTGCCACCCCAGCCCTGGGCTCTCCCCCAAAGAAAGAATTGGGTGGACTAAATGGACAGTGCACCTCTCTATCTGAAGCCTAGCAAGGGAGATCCCACTAGAATTTAAAATGAAAAGTAAGGGAGGGGAGGCTCTACTAGTATCTGGGCAGCTTTAGATACAGTACCAGGCACATAGGAGGATTTACATTTCTGAGCCATGGAAGCAGAAATTGACTTTTCTTTTCCAGATTTAGCTAATATTCAGAAAGAGAATCTAGCACCTGCCTTCCAGATTTGAACACCCTCAAAATTCAGGAGTGCTCAAGCTCAATTTGGGCAGCTGTTACTTCATTTCTCCCAAATCAAATATACTGATCCACTGTAACTTGCTGTAGAAAAAGTAGAATAAATTGAGCAAGAAATGCTTCCCAGTGGTTATTAGGACTGGAATTGCTATTTTCAACAGCCATTGTTTTTTTTTTTTCGTTTGTTTGGTTTTAGTTTTAGTTGTTTAAAAGGAAGACAGTGATATTGCATTGGCAAATTCCCCATAGAAACAAAGAATGGAACAAAAGAATAATAAAAGCCCCTCAACTTTTCCTCATTTATGTAGGACAGTCTTATAATATGCATCCAGGTATCCTTCAATCACACAAGCTGAAAATTGTTCCACTTTACTGCAGTTCTATAACCATATGGGAACCAATCCTGTCTTTGTTCTGTGCACATCCAAAATTCCTGCTGAATGACCCGCCCTGGGAGCGAGTTACCAGTGACCCAGGGCTAGGGCGGCAGGAGGGTACAGTTGGGGGGGGGGGCAGCAAAAAACCTAGAGCCGGCCCTGGCTGTGCCTCTAACTTAAAAAAAAAATCAAGATCTAAGGCCTGCTACAAGGAGGAGGGAGAAAAATTGTTCTCGTTAACCTCAGAGGATAGGACAAGAAGCAATGGGCTTAAATTGCAACAAGGGAGGTTTAGGTTGGACATCAGCAAAAAACTCCTAACTGTCAGGGTGGTTAAGCACTGGATTAAATTGCCAAGGGATGTTGTGGAACCTTTGCCATTGGAGATTTTAAAGAGTAGGTTAGACAAACACCAGTGATGGTGCAGATAATATTTTGTCCTGCCTTGAGTATAGGTGACTGGACTAGAAGACCTGTCAAGGTCCCTTCCAGTCCTATGATTCTGTTTATTTTCTACTAAATTCTATAGAACTTTTCTATAGAATTTATAAGGGATTAGGAAAAAGAATGTGGAAATATTGGACCAAACAGTTGGGTATTCCCAGCAGTATTTGGCCCACTTGACTGGGGAGCAGGGGCAAAGGTGATATACCACAGCCTTTCCATCCTTTTGGCCCTGGGCAGGCAGATGTGAGAGGTTTCATTGTCTTCCTGCTCCCCACCCAGTGTTCAATATAGGGTAACTTCTGAGGCTGTTACAAACTGGATCTGCCACTGAGTGGCACTACACCAACTGGGATTGCACAGTGCACTCCATCCATAGCCCTTCCTGTCCTTGACATGATCCCACAACATCCTCCTATACAGTGGGAGGCTGAGGAAAAGGGTGGTATAGAGTTATCTACACCACCTGAGAATTCCCCCTTGCAGGAGCAAGTCCTAGGGCAGCTGTAAGTCTGCTTTACCCTCTTCCCTCCTTTGTCCTACAGAGCCAGCATGCCTGTAGGAAAGTAGCTCAATAGAGTTGCTAGCCAAAACTGAGGGCAGAATTGGAAGACAATAGGTTGTTTTAGGTGAAACTGAGGTTACAGTGTGACCACACAGTCTTTATTTCTGGTGATGATGTACTGCCCAGAAAAGAACCAACTTGACTGACTCAAATTCTCAAACTTTTCAGGTTTGCAGGGCTGGCAGTTAAGAATATATTGTAATGTGAGCAAATGTGATTTGGAATCACTGAGAGACAAGGGCCTAATCTCATTTACATCAGAAAGTACACTAGGGTAGGTGAGCTCCAATACACTTGAAATCCCATAATGCCATTTTGACAGTCTCTTCTCAGAGCAGAACCACACTCTGAAATACTCAGAGTACTATCTCATTCTCCAGTTTTCACTTACCTGTAACTTCCATCCCAAATTGTCTTGTGACTTTGAAATCACTGGAAAAGGTTTAGACCCCAGTGTCAGCCTCTTTATATTTTTCAACAAGAGGGAGCCACTTAGTGGGTAGTAGGGTTACCATAATCCAGCAATCAAAAAAGAGGACGGGAGGAGCCCTGCCCCTGTCCTGCCCTAGCCCC